>NW_026067992.1:1557309-1567032 GCF_014885135.2 Alexandromys fortis
TCTTCTTCTTCTTCTTCTTCTTCTTCTTCTTCTTCTTCTTCTTCTTCTTCTTCTTCTTCTTCTTCTTCTTCTCCTTCTCCTTCTCCTTCTCCTTCTCCTTCTCCTTCTCCTTCTCCTTCTCCTTCTCCTTCTTCTTCTTCTTCTCTCAAAACTCTTGAGTCAGCCCCACCCAGTTCAAATCACCCTCAATACCACTGTCTTCCATGCTCCTACTAGTATGGCCCATTAAGCCCCACTTAATGTGCTCAACCGATTTTTCTAAATTTTTAGTTTTCCAAAGTTCCAAAGTACACATTCCATCAAGAAGAAGCATGGTCTGGCCTATCACAACAATTCCCCAGACCCTGGGATCAACTTCTGTCTTAGTTATGGTTTCTATTGCTGTGAGGAGACACCACGACTATGATAAGTCTTATAAAGGAAACATTTGATTGGGCATGGCTTACTTTTCAGAAGTCTAGTCCATTATAATCATTGTGTAATGCAGGAAGACATGGTGCTAAACAGGAGCTGAGAGTTCTACATCTGGTTCCTCAGGCAGCAGGAAGAGAGAATGACATTGGACTGGGCTGGAGCTTCTAAACCTCAAAGTGGTTTAGTGACACACTTCCTCCAACAAGGCCACACTTACTTCAACAAAGCCAAACTTCCTAAGAGTGTCACTTTTATCAATATATGGAGGCCATTTTCATTCCAACCACAACACCATTCACCTTAGGAAGAGATTTTAAATAATATGAATTCTCTCTTTTCATAAAATCAAGAAAATGTGAGATTAGCTATAGAGCAGAAATTTTCATTTTCCCCTTTGTGGCCAGTAGGTAACTCTGGCTGGTGCTGTGGGGAGAATGCTAGTTTCAGTGGCTAACCTCTCATACCATGGGCCTTGATCACATATCTTGAAGAGCTCACTGGGTATAGAATGTTTACTGTTACATTTGGATCCAGGTTTGTATTCAGAAAAACTGTTCAGAATCCATCATAATTTCACTGTGGTCCATTTTATAGCAGTGTAATCTAAATATGTATAAATATCAAAGTTAATTGACTCTAAGATAACTTGTAAGGGTTTTTAAAATCACATTACAGAGTACAAAAATGACTACAGACCACTTCCCTCAAATAAGTAGATGTGACTGATGAGAACAGAGAGACTGGGGTTTACTAGAGGGGCAGAAAGGTCATATAAAGAAACTCAGGATGGTGTGACTAAGGATTACCTCCTCTAACTAGTTTCAGAAGGACTTACTCACTGTAAGCCGCTTTAAGGCCTGCTTTCCCAAGTTGGGTGCTGAGAGGCAGGTATGCTCTCAGCTACTTTCCTCCTAACCCCAAACAGGCATGTAAGAACTGGGACCTGAAGTGTGTGGCTGGCCATACAGGTTAGCCCCAAATGTATGTGTGCCATTTTGTAGGCAGAGATTGCTTGTTCATTTCTAGGCCACCCAGACACAAATAATCACACAGAAACTATACTAACTTCAACACAATTTAGCCAATAGTTCATGAGTTTTCCTAACTAGCTCATACCTAAAATTGACCTATTTCTATTAGTCTGTGTATCACTATGTGCTTACCCGGTAAAGTTTGTGCATCTTTCTCTTCTAGCAGCTACATGGCATCTCCTTGACTCTACCTACTTTCTCTTTATATCTCTGGATTTCCCACCTGGCTTTGCTCTGCTAAGCCATTGGCCAAAACAGCTTTATTCATTAACCAATGGTAACAAACATATTCACAGCATACAAGGGGATTCCCACATCACTCTTATCTAGACAAACTGGTCCCTGAGCTGAAGGGTTTCCCTATGGGTGTTCTCTGATTTTTGTGTCAGTGGCAAGCGATTAGCTGGTGTGAGTGCAGTAAGTCTGGGTCTATAGCCAGCTCTGTAAAACCCTAAACTACAAAGCTTCACATATTTTTATAGTATTTCAGAGAATGTTCCACTCTTCAGATTTATTATTATTGTTATCATTATCATTATCATGTGTGTGTATGTGTGTGTGTGTGTGTGTGTGTGTGACATATCTGCGTGGTCTGTGTTCTTGACCCTACTTACAAATATGGACACCAGGGATTGATTCCTGATTTTATACTAACTTATTTTTAGAGAGAGGTCTCTTAGTGGATCTAGAACTTGTCATTTCAGACAATCTGGCTAGTCTGCAGGCTCCTGAGATCACTATCTCTGACTTCTAAACTCTAGGGTAACAGAAGCAGGGTATACTCAGCTCTTACACAGGTGCTGGGATCTGTATCTCTGACTTCCAGAACAGGCAGAGGGAGACAGCTCTGTGAGCTCAAGGCCAGCCTGTTATACGAATCAAGTAGTAGTGAAAGCAAGCTATACAAGTTACAACCCAGAGACCCAGGCACACATGGTGCTGTTTATTGAAAGCCAATCTTTAAAAGTTAGAAATTCGACCTCAGCCCCTAAAGCAGCAATTCTCAACCTGTGGGTCATGACCTCTTTGGAGGTTTCACAGGGGTAACATATCAGATATTCTGCAATTTGGAATTCATGACAGTAGCAAAATTGCAGTTATGAAATAGCAATGAAAATTATTTTATGATTGGGGGTCACCACAACATGAGGAACTGCATTAAAGGGTCACAGCATCAGGAAGGTTGAAAAGCATGGCTGTAGAGAATCATCATAGACTTTAAAAATAAGTTTATTTCAAGTGAAAATATAATTATATCATTTCCTCTCCCTTCCTATCCCCCTCCAATTCCTCACATGTACCCTTCCCCTTTTATCTCAAATTCATGGTCTCTTTATTTCTTTTAAATTGTTTTTGTTTTACACACACACACACACACACACACACACACACACACACACACACACACAGAGCCCTAAATACATAAACATGACACGGTCAGTCCATTTAGTGATATTTTATATATAGGTTTTTGAAAAAGCCACTGAAATAGTATTTTTAAATTGCTTTGTATTTCTGAGCATAGAATTCTCTCCCCAAACAATTCCGAAGATTGCGATGCTCTCCTTTGAGGAAGAGAATGATGTCAGACAAACTGCTTTGGAAAGCAGGTATTTGCATCTATCATTTCTTTCCTGGGAAAGGTGTGTGGGAGAACTAGGGTGAGAGAAAGCAATTTCAGCCTGCATTTGCAGCTCACTGAGAGTCATACCACATAAATACGGCCAGACTTTGTTGTCCCCAAATGACTTCTCTTTCAAAATGAAGAAATACATTCTTGAAAGGAAAAAGGACCAGGCATAAAAAGGAACCCTCATTCAATTTTTGTTCACATTCTTTTTCTGTCGACAGCTGAAGACAAGGTCGAGACAGTTTCAGAATGAGGTGGAGAGCGTTAGTTGAGCAGTGATGGTGTTGATTTGGTGTGTGGTGGGTGTTCCTTCTAAGTCTGTGGACACTGGTTTTGGAAATAGGCAGCCTGCCGGACCCACGTCATTGTTCCTCTCTTAGATTGTCTGGAGAGCGGATGGAGTTTCCATTTTCCCCATGTGTATAAGAATTAGTATTGGTTCTCAGAAATAGAAGTACATCTCATTTTAAATTTTAAAAAGAGGACTCAGGAGGCTGGAAGCAGAGGCAGGCACATATAATTAGGCCATATGCTGGTCGATGTTTTTATGCATTCTGTAGCCACCTTATTGACATTCTTAGGCACATTTTTCATGCATTTCATAGCTGCCTTAGTGACATTCTTAGGTTTGATCCCTAGATTTCAATCCTTCAGTGTCTCTTCAGAGACTGAGAAAGCTCACCCCAATCATAGTGTACAGTTTTCTGAAAACATCTATATTTGACTGGAGAATAATCAAGTACTAATTGCATGTTTACAAACATTTCCTGGGTCTCACAGGAGAACAAGGATGAAGCATTTGGATCAGGCCACGGGTGAAATATTTTTGGATGGGTTTGATAGTACTAACTCGACAGTTAACTTCTGACTTCTGTTTGATTTTCTCTTTCAGTACTTGGGGATTAAACCCAGGACCTTACAAGCTAGGCAAGCACTCTGCCAATGGCCTACACTCTAGTCTGGCAGCTCTAAATTATTTGTGGATGCAAACATGATGGTGCTCTCTCTCTCTCTTTTTTTTTTTTTTTGGTTTTTCGAGACAGGGTTTCTCTGAGGCTTTGGAGCCTGTCCTGGAACTAGCTCTGTAGACCAGGCTGGTCTCGAACTCACAGAGATCCGCCTGCCTCTGCCTCCCGAGTGCTGGGATTAAAGGCGTGTGCCACCATCGCCTGGCCCGGTGCTCTCTCTTAATAAATATTTCATTCCTGTTTATTTGATATTAGAGAAAGACTTGTAAAAGATTAGTGATAAAAATACTCACTGAGTTTCTTAAGCATTCTATAGGTACCATACTTCATGTTTTAGATACATTAGCCCAGATAAACATGTTGTGATGTACTTTTGTTCATATTTGATATAAAAAAATCAACAACTGAGGGCTGGGAAGGTTACTTGAGAGACTCATCATGCCAAGAACTGAGGTCCATGCCCAGAGCACATGTTCTGGACAGGAATACTTGAAACTCTCCCACCAGTCAACCAAGTAGTGTCAGAGAAGTAATACCCACTAATATACTTTCATGTAGTCAATTTTAGTGTTTCTTCAAGTGTACAAATAATCAGTGCACACTTTAAATCTTGGTACAGGATTACTTACCTTCTTCACTGATGGAATCTATTAAGATAAATAAAGTGGCAACAGAGTCATCTTGGTACATGCTAAGCCAGGAAGGACACTTTTGGTTGAGTGTCTAGGTAAAAACTTGAGTTGAAAACTGAAAAACAAAAGCCCATTCTTCAAACCAGCAACCTCCATGAGCTCAGGTAATCTCCAAGGCAGAAAGGGCTTCCCTTTCCCAGCTATAGGTGTGAGTGATCGAGTCAGGCTTGCTGGAAAAAATGGGGAACACACTAACAGAACAATAAATTTGAAACATGACAATTTCCAGGTCATACAAAATTCTGACCTCAAGTAATAATAATAATAAGAAGAATAAGAACTCTTTTAAAACAGACTAGTCATTGTTAAGCAAATCTTTAGAAAAGAGAAAGAAGAAACAGAACTCTGGCTTTCCATTTGGTTTTAAGAAAGGGTGACATTCTGTTACCTATGCTTTCTGAGAACTTGCTATATTGATCACACGGAGCTAAAGACTCATGATGATCCTCCCGCATCAGCCTCTTGACTGATAGTGAGCTAGTAGGCATAGATTATGCCCTCCAACCACCATATAACCTGAAAACCAAGTTCTTAGCTTCATTTTGTGAAAGAGTGTAACAAAGATCAAAGAAGTTAGGGAACTTTGACACAAAAACTCATATCGCACTGATGTTTACTGAGCATCTACTGTAAAACAGGCAATATGACTGCTAGCAACACCCACTGCATTTCACAACGTAAAATACCTGAAGCCTGGTGTCTAAGTGTCAGAGCTGAGGAGCAAATCCCAGTCTGGTTTGAAAGCAAAAGCTTTCACCATAGCTCCAGCAAAACACACACACACACACACACACACAAGCAAAAAACAACATTTACATCCAAACCATCCAATTATTTGTACAAACCAAAGATGTTTGAAGATGGCTTCATAATGCTACCTACTAGAAGCATTATCCTAGTGACCTTTGTCACCTGATTTTGTGATAATATGTGTGCACCTGCATGAGACTAGAGAAACCGGATCTTTCCATCTCTCCCATTTTCTTCTATGATAATTAATCCTCAAGCCAGAACAGAGCAGCTGTGTGTCTGGAAGCATTAACCTTTCAGACTCATGCTGTAGACCCTTCTCCACAGTGTCCAACTGTTAGTCTTCCTGACCTCTGTAGGGATAAGTCGACTTAAGGGTTTAAAGGGATGCTGGTCTCCAGGCGTGAGCCTCTCTTAGATCTGTTGAAGACTTATTTTCAACATTACACGCAGAGCCATCTAGTAAATGTGTCATGCCGTCGGTTTCCAGGAAAGCAAACACAAATGCTGTTTTTGTGCATAACAGAAAAGCTACCTATGTGGTTAAGGACATATTTTTACTTTTGTATGTATGCTTGTGTGAGTGTGTATCTGTATGGGTGTAGATGTGTGTGTATGTTGGCCGAGGTTTTTGTCCCACCAGGTCCCACATCCATTTAATCCCAAATAAACACATAGAAGCCTGCGTTAATTATAAACTAATTGGTCTATTATCACAGACTTCTTATTAACTCTTATAACTTAAATTAGCCCATAATACTTGTCTGTGTTAGCCACATGGCTTAGTACCTTTTTCAGCAAGGCTTGCTCTGTGACTGGATTCCTCTCTGTCTGCGTGATGACTGCAGACTTCCCTCTTCCAAGAATTCTTGTTGCCCCACTTCTACTTCCTGCCTGAGTGTCCCACCTATACTTTCTGCATGACTATTGGCCAATCAGTGTTTATTTAAAATATAAGTGATAGGGTATAGACCATTGTCCCATAGCAGCCCCCCCCTTTTTAAAACAAGAACTCTGAATCAAATCTCCTTTGTTTAGCTTTTCTACTGACCATTATTTATAACAACTTGTAGCCAACATTCTAAACAAAGGAAAATATCCACAATCCATTTTTTGGAATATTAGCATAGTTTTCCAGGCTACTTCCTGTTGATTGGGGGCATGGATAATCTAATGGGGACCTAAAGGAAATTTAGAATTATGATCAAGTCCTGACTGGAGTATCTGTGAGGCTTGATCATCTCAGAAAGCAGTCTTTGAATTGTTCTAGATGTAGAACTCGGACATCTGGGCCATCCATTCCTACCAGAGATTTCTCAGGGGTCTTTCTTGGTCAAACCTGATTTTTCTTAAAGCAGAAAGAATCCACAGTCCCTCATTTCCTGTGGAAACAAAAGCAAAACATCTTCTTTAAAGTAACATATCTTTTGACTTAAATTTTAAAGTCAAAGCATTTTCAATATTGAAAATGCTTTGTTATATTGGATTAATCCAGCAGCATTTATAATCAAATGTCTTTTAGCTGCTTTTGCCCCTTCCTCGGCCATCAAACAATTTAAAGACAACACAATAATATACAGTATCCAGACTCTCTGTATTTTTCATCTTTACATGACTTTATTTTAACTTCTATTTCTTTTATTTTCATTTTTAATTTTTGGCTTTTTGAGATAGGGTTTCTCTGTGTATCTTCAGCTGTCCTGGAATTCACTCTGTAGACCAGGATGTCCTTGAAATCACAGAAATCCCCCTGCCTCTGCCTCCTGCATGTTGAGATTAAAGGTGTGGCCACCACACCCAAGAACTCTCTTTTTTCCTTTTTTCTTTTAAGGGACTTTATCCTTCTTTTTCTCCCCAAGTGTATACATATTTTTAAACACACAGTAAACTGTTAAGAGGTTTTCTTCATCTTTGTATCTATCTTTACTGTATATTGCTCTTTTCTGACTACATGAGTCTGCTAAGAAATATTGCTAGGATTAAAGTTGAGGCTTTGCCAGAAGCATCCAGCCCATTCCTTAGCTTTTTTCTGAGAGTCTAGCCTCATGGTAGAGGTACTGGCCAAAGCCATGTTTATTGACACAACTCTATAGTGTTTCAAGGATCTGGCCACCATTAAAAAGTATGCAGTCAGCTTTTCACCAACACCAATTAAGTGTTTCATGGCAAAACCTCTTAAAAAAGCTGTAAGGTTTTGCAGCTAAAGCTGAGCCGGAAAGCCTGTCTTAAATGATAGAGCTTGCCTCTAGCAAGCAGAGCCCACCTGAGAAAGTGCTGCTATAAAGAAGCTGTGCTTAACTTGGGCATGGTAACTTAAAGGCTATTGGTTGTAGGAATTTCTACAGCACCTCCCCTGTTTGTATAAATAAGAAAGTTCTAAGCCTAATACAAAATTATATACAATAATAACAAATATCAGGTATAAAGATTAGAATTATAACCAGAATAAACAATATCAAGCAAGAAACATGTGATAAATGTTTCAATAATTATCCTACCCTAAGGAGTTTAAGTCTTTTATTATAAATAACTTGGCCAAGTAATGAGAGGAAAGTAACTACAACTATCTAATCTTCAACCCCATCGAAGACCTGAGAAGGGAAATAAAATTACTTGAGTAAGCAGGAAGTGAAATCAAGCAACTTCCAAAATGTGCAACAAATAACAGAGACAACTGGCTACCTGGGTAATCACCCAAAGTCTCATTTGCAATGTTGGAGCAACCAACTTAGGCTAAGGCCTAGAGTAACTGACAAACCATTTTCAGAGGCAAAAAATTTTCAAAACCATCTTACCCTGTCTTGACAATATTTGCCAGCCTTTTTTCTTGTATTCTGCTTGTCCTGTCTGGACATCATGCATTTTGTCAGTGGTTCATGCATGGGCAGTTCCTTGCCCAAAGGCCAGTTTTGCCAAGAAGAAAACGAGCTCCAAGTGGAGTGTCTTCAGTGCCCAACATTCTCTCGGGAATAGATCAGTGCTGCTAGGAGCAATCATGTCTCATGTCAATAGAATCCTAACTTATTTAAATGCCATATTCTACAGTTCTTCTAAGTGGTTGAAGATTACCTATCTATTCAGAATACAATCTCTATGTATCTAAAGAACTTGATTAGGCTAACTATAAGTATGACAAACATAGATGACAACTGGCTTATAATTCTTAATACCTATATATCTTAAAGACTAAGACTTCATATAAGAATATTAAACAATCTTTAAGCAACTGTGCAACAAACGAGGAAAATGACCTCAAAATGTAAACAATGTATAGGTATCTTGATCAGAGGTCATGTATTTTGCAATATGATAAATATATCCTAAAACTGTATCAATACATAAAGAGTATTAAGCAGAGATAGAAGCACGCATGCATACGATATGAGAAAATAACTTTGCCTAGGTATACAAATATTGTAGACAAAAATAGGAACATATTCAATATTTAAGAATCTATACCAATGTAAAGTGCCCATAAGTAATAGCTCACAAGTATTCACTCAATTACTCACTATTATTATTAGTGTGAGTAAGTGCACACTAATCTATTATCCCATCCAATTTCTGTTTCATTATTTTTTCAAAGATCCCTGAGCTAATATAATTTCCCCCCAACCCTCAACCCTATAACAATTATAATCAACCCCTAAATGATGTCCCTAACCTTGAGTACAAACTTTGTTGGGAAAGGGGATGTTGTCTTCTAGAATTACTTCCAAGCTGTCATGGGGGCGATGTTCTTTCTATGGGATCCTGTGAAAGTAAAATGATGGTTAAGTTTCAAAATTACTGTCTGGTATAATTGCAAATAGTCTCTGAGGATTCGGTAGGATTTTTCTGAGGTTCCTATTTGGAGGTCTGGCCAAAACATTGTAAAAAAGTGCACCATTTCAGCTAACCAAGTTGGAACCATCATGAGCAGTTTGTACCCAAAACAGGTCTTATAGTAACGCTATCAGCATCATGGCATCATATCAACCAGGTGGAGTTGTTGTTGTGGGGCCCCATGTTCTTCCTGGAAACTTCAAAGATTACTGCAGGAAAATTTATTGTTCATTGTGGAAAACTTAAACATTATTTATACAGATGTATATTCAATGAAAGAATGATAGAGACAAAAAATAGGTATGAAGAAAAGTAAAATTATTTTCTAATTTTTTATCTTTCTGTCCTATACCATGTGTATGTATGTGTAGAGATCATAGGTCATCATTTATTATCTTCCTCAATAACTCTCT
>NW_026067992.1:1567038-1602028 GCF_014885135.2 Alexandromys fortis
AGAGAGAGAGAGAGAGAGAGAGAGAGAGAGGGAGAGAGAGAGAGAGAGAGTCAGGGACTGTCAGTGAATCCAGAACTCTGTTTTGTTTTGTTTTGTTTAGACTGCTGGGCAGTGAGTTATGAGGATCCTTCCATCTCTGTCTCCTCACTTTCGGAACTGGAATGTGCTATCATACCTGGATTTTTATATGAGTGATGGGACTATAAAAATCAAGCCCATGTACTGGCAAGACAACTGAGCCATACCTCCTCAGTTTCTCATTAATGACCTGTTTTCAGATAAATCATTTTGATTGCTTTTGTATCTGGTTGAAGTGTAAGATTCTGATCAATTTGATTAGGGCCTTTTCTTCTGTGAGGTGAATGCTTAACTCTACCTTGAAAGAAAACAAGCTGCATAACCCCCTGCAGCTCCTGATAAGACTTAAATTCCCCTCAGAAAATATTTTTTTTGGCCAATCAGTATATTCTGAGAAGCTCCACATGTATGGAAACATTCGATCGATAGTATTTTATGAAGAAAAAAATCTCAGATTTTCCATGAAAGAGATAATTTTTTTTTTGGTTGTTCGAGACAGGGTTTCTCTGTGGCTTTGGAGCCTGTCCTGGAACTAGCTCTGTAGACCAGGCTGGTCTCGAACTCACAGAGATCCCCCATCCACCTGCCTCTGCCTCCCGAGTGCTGGGATTAAAGGTGTGCGCCACCATGGCCCGGCTAAGAGATAAAAAATTTTATATGTGCATGGGGTTGTGCATGCATGTATGTATGTTCACATGAGATAAGGAAATGTACCTAAAACTATACCCAATATTACAAGTGATGTTAACTGTAATGAGTCTCAGATTTTCCCAGGTTCACCCTAAACCCTCTTTAGGGACTTCAGAACCAAGTATTTCTCTTTTTACTCATCAGTCATAGTCACAACTGTACATTAGTTAGAAGGATTATTTATATGAACATCCAAATAGTA
This sequence comes from Alexandromys fortis, assembly GCF_014885135.2. Classification (NCBI taxonomy): domain Eukaryota; kingdom Metazoa; phylum Chordata; class Mammalia; order Rodentia; family Cricetidae; genus Alexandromys; species Alexandromys fortis. The sequence continues at coordinate 1,568,009 of NW_026067992.1, forward strand.
CTTTGGTTCCTTGATTATGAGACATCCCTACCAAAAAGACGTATCAGGGGTTATTGAGTGACAGCTGTGTACTGAGAACTGTGCGGAGCTGATATCTCAAAGAGGAGTATGCAACACCTGCAGGAGAGGGTTCTGTAGAAGGGAGGGGGTTGATGCTGGACTAGTTTTTTTTTGTGTGTGTGTTTAATTAATTTATTTATTTATTAAAGATTTCTGCCTCCTACCCGCCACTGCTTCCCATTTCCCTCCCCCTCCCTCAATCAAGTCCCCCTCTCTTGTCAGCCCAAAGAGCAATCAGGGTTCCCTGGACTAGTTTTTAAGGCTGTATATGCATTCACTCTAAGAACCAAGGCGGAGTATTTAGGCAAGTAGAATAACTTGTGCAAACATATTTTAACATGATAATGAAACTGTATAAATCAGTATATAAGGGGAGTTAAGTTTCTGTATTGACAAAAGAAAACAAAGCAAAATCATCAAAGGTCAAAGAAATTGTCATGAAAGGAAAAAGATTCCAGGAGGCAACTGTGTAAAAGAGTGATGGATGCAGGGTGGCTGGAAAGAAAACCAATATTGCAGAGAAGCAAAAGGCAAGCCGAGGTGAGAATTGTTTCTAAAGAGGAAGAGTTTAATGAAACTGGTTGGGACCAGTAACTTCCAGTATCTTGAGGATGAAATGTGCACTTGAATCTGGAATAGTCTAGCTTATGGTGACTTTACATAAAGAACTTAGGTGTGGGCAAAAGACTGCATGCAACAAGTTAAGGAAAGAACAGGAATTGCTAATATAGAGACGGTACATGTAGATCCCTCACTAAGCCATTTGCACGCTTTTGGGAGGAAAGAAAGAAGAGAGGGGGCATACACTGTGGAGAAAAAGCTTTGAGATTTCCCCCGAGGCTCTTTCCTATAGCTCTGAGTGGCACTCCTGGGTTTGCGTTTTGCCCAAGGTTCATACATATGTGCATCTGTGCAACCGCTGGCACAGAAAGCAACACTTTCAAAAGGGATAGAATATTCATTCTCCAGATTACCATGTCTTCAACACATCTTCAGCCTGACTCAGGTCAGTGTCTGCTATCACAGAAGCCTGTGTATCTTCATTGGGTGTGAATGAAGAGATCTAGATAGTATTGTGTGCAGAGAGTGTGCTCAGGAAAGGGGTAGGTAGAAGTAGGGTGAGAACAGTTTTTCCAGTCAGGAAAAACAAAGGGGGTGGGGCAGTATTCAGAGGAGATGTGTTTTTATAAAGCTTGAACTTTGTACCCAAACAACATTGTAAGCATTAAGTATATGAAGTTGATTGATTTTAGTACAATAATTACAACCATCAAGCATGGTGTATAAATTATAAATAAACCTAATGAAGTTGCAAGTGAACAGCACCCTCACTGAGGAGGAACAAACACGGTCTTTGTTTCAAAGCATGGGAAAATAACATTTTGGTTGAATTCTGTAACAAACACTCCTGTACAAAATGGGACCCCAATAGCGAGTTTGTTTGTCATCAGAGTACTGGGTAGGTATTCTGTGGCTTCTTCAGGTGTATATACTAAGGTTGAATAAGCAGAATGTAAATAAGGAAAGGCAGGGTTTGTGCTGTTAGGAAAAGAAGTTACAAACAAGGCAAGGGCCCCTACTAAACTGCAACTGTGCGATTAGACAGAAAGCTGGGTGTTGGCCATCTTCATCTCAATCTTTGTATGATGTTCCTTGGGTATATCTATTCACGTCTCTCTTTGATAAAGAAAATATAGAAATAAATGATGTACGTGTTATACAGCTTTCACTTAAGTACTGATGTCTAACTCTCTACTGAATCTAGCAGCAGTTAATGCACCTATCCACAAAAAAAATCTCAATATCCAGATCCATACTCTTAGATATCATATCTGATACAAGAACTAGGATTCGCTGGGAAATTAGTTGGTTCTAGGGCTTGGACATGATAAACAGAAGATAGAAACATAAAGGAAATCTGGAGAGTCCTACAACCACAGAAAATTAAGTAAGTAAGAAGTGATTTAAAAACAGAAACTGTCCAAAGGCCACAGGATACAATCAAAGCACCCCAATGCAAAACTACCTCAGCCACAGGACAAAGATAGGGAACGACAACATACAGAAATCCCCTGCCACCACAGGAAGCATTCTGGGTTGGCACCTTTGCCGTGCCTGTCTGTCTTGGGCATTTAGTTGATTTCATTCTGTTTTGACTTCACTTCTCTTGATCACCATGTGGCCCATTAACAAATGTGAGTCTTTAAAAAAAAAAAAACCCTTCTTGAGGCCGGACACACACACACACACACACACACACACACACACACACACACACTAAATAAAGAAGTAAGTGGGGAAATGGGATAGTCTTTTAAAATAATTGCCAGTTTATAGAAGAAATCAATGATATTTGAACTTACTGTTATACACACAGTACAGTAATGACTGTCACAAGCAGGACCTGCCCATACATGTTGAAAGTAGCAGGTGAGAGTTGAAGGAGCAACAAAATATTGATATTGAAGAATTCCTCAAAATAAATTTCAAAATAGACCTTTATAATATAAAAACCTAGCAGACACTACATTATTTACTTGGGCAAGGTTAATATCACTGATCAACAGCATGAATTCCCCTAATAGTGGTGTAATGCTGCGGTCACAGCCACCCTGTCAATCTCTGGCAGTCTTTCCAAACTGAATAACTGAAGGCTAACAATCAGAAACTGCCAAGGTGGTTCACAGTGCAGCAGACCGATGGTTATATAGTGTCAAGCTTTTGAAAGATAAAGTAATGAGGGTCTGTCACAAGACTGAAGGATGCTGAAGCCACCCGGGAATTAGAACAGGTTCTGAAGGATGCTGAAGCCACACGGGAATTAGAACAGGTTCTGGCTGAATTCTGAAACAGAAAAATTGGACAGTAAGAGGAAACTCTGGGAAAGTTAATAAAGTTTTGTGGAGGTTCAGCCTGGACGCAGTTTGCCCATTCCAGGGTAGAAGTGTGAGGATTAGAATTATTAAGCAAAAGGAACAGAGAAATGAGAGGAATAAAAGACAGAAACACCAAGAGGGAAATTCAGTAAATACTGCAATAGCGCATGTGTATTTTCCATCTTATATACTAGACTCCAAAAAGGGGAGGGGTAGGCAACAGACTTCATTAACATGATTAACATGATATAAGGAATAGATCAAGTATCCTGCAGGCAGCCAGTGCCTGGAACCTCTTGCCAATTCTCCTTGAAGGAGCAGAAAAAGACTTGAATTCCCTGACCTTTGATCAAGGTGGAGCAGATCCACCTCTATACTCAAAATATAATAAATACCATAACGTAGGTCAGGATCTCTTATTTGTAGCCACACCTGTTGTCAACAACTTTGATAGAGCAAGAATAAGCTCAAACTCTCTCTCTGACCTCCAGTTAGGGTGGAACAGACTCACCTCTGTGGGCCCCGGTAAAGCCTTTATTTTATAGGATCATCAGGGGCCAATGTAAAAATTCTGAGTTTGATGTTTGTAAATTGGTTTTAAAAAACAGCGAATATTAACAGAAGTTAGATAAATTTCACCCAAACCCTGCATAATTTTTCCACAAGTTGAAAATCATGCCAAACCTCAAAAACTTGATGAGGAAAAACAAGCAAAGCTGGATAGCTTCTGGGGACTGTTTTTGTCAGTCTGGATAAACTGCCATGGTTGCCTGTCATCCCCTAGTTGGAAGTGACTTTAAGACATGAGGCATAGGCATGGTTTGCAGCCCTAGAGATGATGTAACAAATACACTGTTGCATGCTACACTGGTTTCAATTCTTTAGCTCATATGCTTGCTTGGTTTGTTGGGAGAGAGAAATTTGCTCTCTACTTTATAGTCATTTAGATACTCAGTAAAAATACGGGGGCCTGACAATGTCTTAATGGGTTATTTACTGGTCTAATGTAGGGTTCCAAAAAGATAAATTCAATAGCTGCACAGCTCATGCTAAGCATGGGCAGATTCCTGAGTTTAATATGAACTAAAATACCTTACATTAGCCATTATTTGAAAATGGCACTGCTCCCATACACAATTATTAATTCATATAAACTGTAAATAAATAACAGTTTTAAAAGTAAAGATTAGGCATTCAAAATTTAGACAAGTTCACTTATGTACCAATCAGTTTTTATTAAATATACTAGGCTAGTCTGTGTACACTTCCAATACTAGCATTAGGGATTCTGAGGCTGGAGGATCATGAGTTTTATAGCAAGTTCTTGTCTTCTAAAAATGGTGCTAAATTATTTCATTGTGAAACTACATTGCTAAGTTATATGTTAGAATTAGTCCAAGGTATCACTTTGGTTAGAAAATAGAAAACACAGAAAATTATAAAAGCCCCAGAGACAAAAAAAAAATCTTAATGTTTATCCATCAAGTCAACCATGTGTATTGCATTTAAAATAAAATATCATTGCTACAAAAATTCTTAATTTGACTTAGAAATGCAAGAAAGAAAACTTGAAAATTTTTGTCCAAAATAGTCTGGTATACCACTTTCCTGGCTTCTGCAGTTTTTATTTGTTCTTTTTTTCTACATAATAGCACTAATAAAGGGAATTCTTCTCAAGTCCTGCCCACCATCCTTTACAGAAGCTGAACTATGGGTACTGATGCCAATCCCATGCGAAAGTACTCCAAGAAAACCCTGATAGACACGAAAAAAAATTTTTTTAAAACAACCCAAATAATAAAATTCTAGTGAGTGACTACCCTTGTGGCCCACTTTAATGAAACATGTATGATCTAAAGTAAAAGAAAAGTCACATTAAAATATGCTGTGCTATCCGGTTTAATCAGACTTCTGGAGGTTTGAGAATGAGTGAGTGTGTGAATGCAATCCCTCAGTTCCCTTTTTCTTTGCGATGAGTATTCCTGGTCCTAAAATCATGGGCATGATATTGTGAGCATGAAAGCAGGCCATCTGAATACTAACGGTGATGGAGATGACTTTAGTGCCCTGCTTTCTACCGGGGTATGGGGAGGCGGGTGCAGCTACAGGCTTAATGAGGAATCAGAAGATTCACACTTAAACGCTTCCTGCTATCAATAATAGAGCCACTACATTAGCCCTAGAATCCAGAAAAGCTGACAGTGGCACCTCACCTTGCAAAAATCTAATTAGAATCTTCAAACACGTTCATGTGGCTCGGTTCATTGAATTCTTGTGACAACCTTGCCAGGTAGGCAAAGAGGCTCAGCATAAGTCTGGACGCAAGCTCAGGTGTGTTTTGAATTCACCTATGGACTATTTTACACTGCTCAAGTTCCATTGAGAACCAAGGTATGATTCTGTTGATTCATTTGCTCCTTATTGAGCAAGACCATGTCTCTCAAACTGAAGCAGGAGCTCTGGGCTTTGGCTACCAGAGCAGGAGGGCGCTACCGGAAAACTTGCTGTCTTTTGCTATGGCACCAAGGGCTATTTTTAGATGTTTTCCTCTGGTTAATTGTCTCACCCTCCTTGGGGAATCTTGATGGGTAAAATCCCAGATGAGACAATTTTCTTACTAATTCCCGCAGAGACGGGAAAGAGGAAGGCCATAGCTGTTTGTTGTCTTGGGGCCTCAGAACCATCTTGGTGATGGCAGGGAAGGGAGTTTAGCAAGATCTTCAAGGACCTTGAAGCCCATAGAGCTCTGTCCAAGCTGATGACCAGGACTTGGGAGACTGGGGAGGGAGCCATGGAACCATGCTAAATGGCCTGTCTGTAGCTGGTTTCTGAAAGGAGCTGAGAGCATGGAACCAACAGGGACAGAGGGCTCCAAAGGTCCTTCCACATGCTCTGACTTTTCTTCTACTGCCTTTGAAAGGAAAAGGGACATTCTGGGGAGCTTGATTTCAGCTTTTGGGGAGCACATGAAGATCAGTGGCAGTTCCTTAGCCCGGAGGAGGTAAAGAGAGAGGAAGAGATGACAGTCATTTAGTCTTCCTTCCTTCCTGGAAAAACAAGTCAAGTAGTGTTAGATGCCCTGGAGACAGTGGACAGAAAGAGTTCAAGATGTTTCTGATTCAGGGTCAGGGACAAACTTCTAACAGGTTTAGCACAATGAATTGCCTGGAGGAGCCACTGAATTTCTTGTCACCTGGATTGTGCAGATAATAGTATGCATATTGGCCTTCACTGGGAAGGAGGCAGCTAACATGGTAATACTTAAACCAGTGCATTCTTAAGTCACGACAAGGGGTACACAAGCTACCTGGTCACTAACGATAAGCTATGAAAACCTAGAAGCACCAAAAAATTAGTGTTGAAGAGCACAGGACAAAGAGAAATTTGAATTCAGGCTTAGTCACCAGCATCGGTGTTCTCTAAGACAGCTGTCCTTGAAGGAACACATAGAAGTCCCATGAACTTCACTATTTGAGTGTTTTTCATCCCATTTCCAAAAGTACATTGATAAACTCTGGAAAGTGAGGGGCCAGACGCAAAGCAGCTGTTGTAGAGAACCGTGAGCCCTTTAACACCAAGCAGATCCTTCTAGGATAACTGAGCAGTCTGGCAGGAGCAGAGGTACCAGAACACTCGCTGGTTCTGCCTGATTCTACTTCACGTGCCTCTCCTTTTCCAACTCTGGTGTTCCGGTCAGGCTCCTCTTCCCATTTGCGACCCATGCTAAACATGTCCAGGAGCCTGGAAGAGACTAACAGAAGCTGCCAACCCCCTCCCCCTATTTCACACCCTTTTCCCAGTCCAGATTTATGGAGAGGTGCCCAAGGTGGCAAAAGACTTACCCAAGGTCACAGCCCTAGCCAGGAAATCCAAGAGTCCGGGTCCCCACATCAGCACCCAGCGACCGCCTGGGCTCACTTTCTCACCGCCCGCGCCCGAAGCTCTCTCCATGCCACACCCCGCTTCCCTGTCCCCCGCCCCCCAGTCCCCCGAGTCGCTTCTGACGCTCGGCGGCCTCCCGGGTGCAGTCCTTCCTGCGGGCGCTCCCTTCCGCCGGATTCCCACGCCGCGCGCCACGCCCCCAGCCACCCGCAGCGGGGGACCCCGAGGCAGCAGAGCCCCAGGTCGCGGGACCCGAAGGAGGCGCGACCCGCGGCGACGGTGACGTCCTCCGCGCCGTGGCGCCCGCGCTCCCGCCTGCAGTGGGGCCGCCCTCCCGAAAGTCCCAAAGTGTCGCGCGGAGCCCGCCGAGGCGTGGCCGAGTCCGGGGCCCCCCGGGAGGGCCGCCCCCGGCGGAGCCCCAGCCCGGCGAACGAGTGGCGAGGCTCCGGGACGTACCATGGGCTCGGGACCCCGGCGCCCCGCACAGGCCACCGCCGGGTCGCAGGAGTAGCCGAGGTGGGCGGGGAGCCGGCCGACCCCGCGCGCGTCTCTCCATGAAGATTCTTGCGCTTTCTCTGAAGAAAGGAGTGCATATGCTGCAGTGCCTCTGTGGAAGGAGCCTGAGGTCCAGCGACAGCCCTAGCGGTGAGCCGTCGTCCCCTCCCCGGCTGCCCACCGCGGGAGCCCTGCGCCCAGGGGGCCCGCGGCTTCCGAGCGCGCGCGTGTGTGCGCGTGTGCGCGTGTGTGTGAGTGTGTGTAGCCCTCAAGTCACCCGCGCCGTCGCCCCGCACCCGAGACAGAGCCTGCGGGTCCGGGACGCGGGGAGCGGGAGGGACCGACCGGCTCCCACACTTCCTCGCGCCTCGCTGCTCCTTGTGACTTGCGAGGGCGGCCTGGGACTTAACGGTTGTTCAGGGTCTCTTCGGAGAAGTTGCTGGTGCATTCGGCCGCAGAGGGGACTTTAAACAGGTGGCTGACAGACAGGTATCTTATTTTTCTTGCTTTGTCTGAAAGTGGACTTTTGGCGGTGGTTAGGTGGGTTACCTTTTCCTCGGAGATGGAGCGACTTCTGTCCTTGGTGCCAAAGCAGGAGGATTTCTGGTAGCCTGGGGCTTAGCCAATCTACTCCCTTAAAGAAAGGTAAAATACAAAAAAAAAAAAAAAAACCCCAAATACCCGGATCATTTGAGTAAACTGTGATATTGAGAAAAAATGTTGAAATACTTAATGACTTAAAAAAAAAAAAAAAAAACCAGCACCGAACTAGGAAGCAAACAAGCCACTCTGTTCTGCAGAAGCCTTGCAAGATGGGCTGGTGCTTCCTGTCGTTCTGGTCCTTTGTCTGATTCTTTTAAAAGATAAAAGTTCTTCCTACACCAATCATCGATTAATCTTGCAAGCGCTAATTCAGTTTCTGTGCTCTTCAGTTGCTCTCTCACGTGTAGAGGTGGAGTGTGAGGAGACAGGAAAGGCACCTTATCATGTTTAAACGAGTGTCTCTGTAAAGAATATATTTTTGATCCACAAGCCCCAAATAACTAACAAATTCAGCAGCGTTATAATAGCTTTTGTGTTTGAAACTTTGCGTGCTATTTTAGGGGATCTGATTCACTTGGTAATGACACCTATTTTCACTCTGTTCTAGAGTTATGAAAATTATATTTGGGAAGATATATATATATATCTTTGGATATATATATATATATATATATATATATATATATATATATACCTTCATTCATGCTTTCTGAAACTTGTACTTTCTAATTACTCACCAGTCAAAAAAATAAAACTAGAAGATAGCTTTAAAGAAACAAGAAAATTTAACCAAGCGAAATTTGTGAGCATGCTTGTGAAATGTAATTGGCAATGTGATCTCATATTTTACTTCTATGTAATTCAGGAGGTTAGCGGGTCTCTCTTTTTGTTTTGCTACCGTATTTGCGAGTGTTGAAAGATGCATCCACACGTCTCAACTAAAAAGCTTTCCTGTAAAGACTTGCATCTTAATGGTACTTGACCCAGGAAGCCTCTGGAGATGCATGCAAATATGGTCTCAGTTCCCCTGGTTTGCATTACATAGAATGTGAATAGACTCTAAGGAAGGCTTTCGCTTCCCAGGTGTGTGATTCAAGGTATGCATGGTGTATAACTGAACAAGGGGCTTTCTCAGATAAAATGAGGTAAAATCTTCAGATAACAGGCAGAGATCCTTTCCCAAATAGTAACACCTGCAAAAGGAAAGGGTGATCCATGTGACTGGGTAGCCTGGGCTGCTGCAAGCGTGGGGCTTACAAGTCAAGAGATCCAGTTGTGAGGCAGTTTCCCTGAGTCCCTCTACTTTAAAAAGTCTTGACTTTTGTCTGAAAAATTAACATGTGAAAATGCTGTTAGCGCTTGCCTGGTCCCTCTCCTAGTGGCTTCACCTGCTTTTAGCATGTGGCTCTGTAAGAACTGTGGTGTCTTATTTGTACATGTAATTTTACTTAGTGGGGCAAATACTTGGTTGGGGAAACTGCCACTCTAGAACATTCTTTTTTTTTTTTTTTTTTTTTTTTTTTTTTTGTAAAAGGGTACAGGACCAAACAGGGAAGATGAGACCTTTACCCAAGACTTTCCCAAACAGAATAATTAATATACAGCTATTTGTGATAAGAGTGTTTCTAGAACTGCAGGGTCTTTCTTCAAATTATGACTCTTTCTAGTTTGTGCTTGTATGCAACTAACATAACCTGGCTGTCAATTTGTGTACAGATCTAAATTACCGTGATCATATTGCACACATCATAGCTGGAATAAAATGATTTGATAGCAGCTAAAGATTTCATTGAACTCTTGTATATCAGGAGCCATTCTAAGGGCTTTTCACCTCTCATGTGTAATATGCTTAGCATAATATGTTTAGATATTGTCATTGTGTTCTATTTTAAATTGGTATCATTACCATGGCTTCTGCCATTAGCAAAACCTCACAGCAATTCTGCAGGTAACACTGATATGCCCAACGTTCTCATGCAAATTGGGGTAAAAAAACCAGAAACTTTTCATGAAGTGAATTTATAGAAAACAGGCTATGAAACACTGTAAATTTCTAAATTTTGCTTGAAAGGAATTTGGCAATGTTTTGAACAATGTCAGCACGTATCGACAGTTCTGTTCTAGGTATTTCTCATTGCAGTGGAACTGAGCTCATACCTGAGGGGCATAGAATGTGATTTACTGCAATGGTTTAAGAGATTCTCTTTAATCCCAGTACTCAGGAGGCAGAGCCTGGTGGATCTCCCCAGTTTGAGGCCAGCCTGCAGAGTGAGTTCCAGGGCAGGAAGAGCTGAGTGAGTTCCAGGACAGCCAGAGCTACACAGAAAAACCCTGTCTCAAAGAAAAAAAAAAAAAAAAAAAAAAACAAGAGAGAGAGATTCTATTAACATGTTCAAGCTGTTTAAAACTGTAAATATTTTATTTTTGTTTATATGGGCCTAAAATTTAAATTAACCATTGGTTTTGAGCTTTTTAGGGACATTTATTACTCTTGCCTTTCATCTGTCTTATTAGATAGTGATATCATGCTAATTTAGTAAGTCTACCACTGTACTTCAGAAGGATGGAGATGCTAGCAATACATGGAAGGCAATCTTAATACATGCTAAAGTCAGCTGCTCAAGGCTGAATTCTCAGCCTCTTTTGTTACTTGGGTTTTGTTCTTTTACTTATTTGCCAAAATTAAGCAAAATTTAAGCATATGGAGCCAGTCTATTAAAAGGTAGATTGGAAACTTGAAAGTCTAAACATCTTTGTTCAGAGAATATGACATTCCTACCAGACTGATGAATTAAAAAAGCCTTTAGTTCAAAGAGAGCGAAACAAAGAGGTGGGGCTTTTGCAAGGAGAAGAGTGGTGATGAAAACAATGGCTTCCATGCCTGTTCCCATCCCTCTGCTGATGGGTAGGGAAAAGTTGTGCTGTCTCATCAATGAGCTTGGGGCTACAGGCTTCTCATTGCACCAGGGTCCATTCTGATTTTGTAAAGGAGCAATTTCTGTCCTAACACCTAGGCCCCTGAGAGGGAAGCCCCTGCTAGGAGTTGGTCTCCATGGGAGGAGTAAGGTAAGTGTAAGGGTAGGTGTGTATGCACATTTGCTTGATTTAGCAGCCACTAAAGTATTCTAGAAAGGCCACATGGAAGTGATGGTTGTGATTATTCTGCAACCTGCAGTAAGGGAGGAGCCTCTCAGCCAGGCAGATGTCTAGAGCTGGAGCCCAACAAGGACATCTAGTTTCCTTGACATAGAATTCAAATACCCTGGGCAAACATAACTCATCGATTGAGCCTGATAAGAGTACACACACAAGTTGTCTCCAACACTGTACGTCAGGTTTGGGTATCTAGGCTCTGATTTTCCTCCATGGCAGTGAAATGATATTTGTTTACCATACAGTTATTATTCATAAGCTCATTTCCTATCAAGATACCTTCACTCAAAACATCGAATAATTGTTGTGTGTATGTGTGTGTGTTGTAATATGTGTTTATGTATCTGTGGGCTTGCATTTGTGTTTGTGTGAATACAGGCATTCCTATGTCATGGCCTACATGTCAAGGTCAGAAGATAACCTCACATCCAGTCCAACCTTGCTTTCCTTGCCCCTTGTTTAAGATGGGGTATCTTTGTTGTTTTTCTATTGTGTATAGTGGGCTAACTGGCCTATGAACATCTAGGGATTCTCTGGCTCCAGCTTTCTGTCTCTCCATGGGGGCGCTAAGATCACAGATACACTGCATCCAGTTTTTATATGGGTTCTGGAGATCCTAAATCAGACTCTCATGTTTGTGTAGCAAGCACTTTTACCCACTGAGCCTTATTTCCAGGGTCAACATTAGAGATCTGTTGAACATGTTACCCTCTAAGCCCTTTGTTTTTTCATCAAAGGTAAAAGGGACAGATGCCGACTATGAGGAAAAATGGAAATTAGAATTATTTTGTGCTTGAGGATATTTTGAATTCTTTAGAAATCTTTAGAAAATTTTTGGGAAGTCCAGTGGACTGACAGTATAGCCCAGTGGTAGAGGGCTTGCCTGGTTGTCTGAGGATCAGGATTTGATACTGTATGTCCAGCAAAATACACACACATACACACACACACACACACACGTATAAGCATATGAAAAAACATCTACCACATTTTTTAAAGAAATGAATGAAAACGATCTACCTTTTGAGGATAGTTGTTTATAGTTTTTTTATGGATTTTACTTTTCAATTTTTAAATTTCACATTAGATTTTCAAAGTCAGTGTCAGAAAACTCAAGAAGATGTTGTTTATTGTTGCCCCCCCCATTTTTTTTTAAAAAGAAAGTCTATGTATTAATGTAGTGTTATTAGGAGCCTTATGTCACTTTCTAGAGTAGTTGTATATTCATAACCAAACTGAAAGGAAGGTAAGGATGTGTCTTGTAAACTCCAGTCCTCACAAGGGCCTGGTCTCCTCTGCTCTCAGTGTCTCCTATCAGCGCGTCTCCACTGTGGCAATACATGAAATCGCACTGACATTGTGTTTTCTGTTGGTTTTATACATGTCATAGGTTTGGATAATGGCATATCTCTACCATAATATTATAACTCAGAGTGTTTACTGCCCCCCAAAATCTGTTCCCTAACTACTCACCTCCCCTAAATGATAAAAGTCACTGCTTTTAAAAAACTCTGTTTATGCTTTTACATTTATTGGACTATCATATTGTTGTAGTAACATAGTATGCAGCCTTTTGAAAGTGACTTTTTCACTTAATAAATGTTTAAATTTCTTCCATTTTTATTTCATGCCATGCCAGCTCATTTCTTCCTAGTTCTAAAGCATATTCCATTGTTGACATGTATGACAGTTTATTTATTCTTTGACATGTCAGAGGACATTTTGGTAACTTAAATGTTTGAGAAAGAATGAATGAAGTTGCTATAAGCATCAATGGACTGCTTTTGTGTGAACATAAAATTTCAACCTATTTGGGCAAATACCAATTGTTGGATTATGTCATAAGGCAAATTTGATTTTGTAAGGAAATGTCAACAGTAGCTATGACATGTTTCACTCTCACCATCAGTGAATGAGTCTTTCTTGCTCTGTATCTTTGGCTGAATTTTTTTTGTTGTGTATTTGTAGGATTTCTGGCAGTTTCATAGGTATGTAGTCACATCCCTTTGCTTTAATTTGAAATTCTCTAATAGTATATCATATTGGATATCTTTTTGTATGCTTGTGTGTCATTTACGTATTTTCTTTTTTGAGATGTCCTTGTGATGTCTGATTTCTTAAAAAAGAAAGAAAACAGGTTGCTCATTGTCTTGCTGTGGAGCTGCCATTAGCACCTTTCAGTCCACACTTTGGGTTCTCCTCCTAGGAACACTGTCAGATGTTTTAGTAACTCCCGTGCTGTTGTGAGAAAAAGCATCACTGCAAGCGATTTGGAGAAGAGCTGATTTTGATTTGTGATTCTAGATGGCTAAGAGTTCATCGTGGCAAGGAGATATGAGTAACAGGCATGGTGGCAGGAGTAGGGGTTGAGAGCTCACAGCTTCAAATGCAAGCAGGAGGCTCCAAATCCACAAAGACATTCCCCAGGGACATACTTCCTCCTGCAAGGCCACATCTCCTAAACTTCCCTACACAGCAGCACCCACTGGGAACCAAGTATTCCAGCACTAGAGCCTGTGGGGACATTCCATATTTAAACCACTTCAGATAGCTTTATGCTATTCCCATGAAGTTAAATGTGCCCATTTGATTAGTATTGGCTAATGAAATGTGGGCAGGAGATACAGGTGCATGGAAACTTTAATAGCCTAGAGCACAACATACTTCAAGCTTTTTTTTTATTTATTTATTTTTCTGGTGCTGGTGGTTGGTGGTGTTCAGGGTATTGGTTAATCCATTAATCTGTGTCCTTGAGTTTCTGTTGTTCACAGAGCTCACCACACGATCTCTGGTGGCCGTTTAATAGAAATGAGACAGACGTTAAAGCCACATTAGTAAATAATTTCCTTTAAAAGGTAGTTTCTTATCTGCCCTATTCTGATTGATAGGACCAGCGGTGGTTCTTCAAAAACAGTCAGTGTAAGCTGAGGGAGTCAGGGTTAGGGTCCTTCCCAGCCAAAGCTCTCCAATTTCTTCCCGATATCTTCTGTAGTACTTAAAGAACATATGTGTTGACTTCCACACTCCAGTTTCTTTCAGATATTTTCTGTAGTATTTAATGAACATACTTGTGGACATCCATTTGTGGTGTTTTAGTGATCAGAGTATTATGCCACACTCCTAAGCTTTGCTTTTTTACAGAATGCTGGCAGGTGCTCTTAGCATGGCTGAAACACTCTTCCTTTATCGCTGTACCAATTCTCCACTCATGTTCCCCACACTTTGTGAGTATCTTTTTACACGTGTGATTTCACTGTAAGTCTAGTCTCGAAGGAATTGAGTTGCTACTTTTTTGCTTACCTAGAAATGTGAAGATCAGATGCCCACCATCATATCTGGAAAGGCAAGAACTCACTGTGTTGCTTAAAGCCACGACACAGTTGTAGTAGTTTGGCAGGCACAGGAAACAGCAAATAAACACTGTGTTTCTTCCCTAGTTTTGTACACTCAGACAACGTGCATTGGGAAGAAACCCAGTGGTGTTCTTCGTGGGGAAGGAATCGGGCTCAGTGTTGTTCTCATTTGGGTCATGATCTTCACTCTGTCTTTCTGGCTCTGTGTTAAGTACAGAAGTGAGGGAGCAAGCCAGACCTTTTCTGAAGCCTAGAATACTTGTATCATCCAATTATCTCTCTCCAAAAGGCTTTGTTCCCCTTTTTTTCTGCCATCCTCTTCCCAAGGGTAGAAATTTATGCATGTTATGCCTTTAGACATTTCTGTTATGGTAATTCAGTTCAGCAAAAAAACAAATCTCAGGTACAAAGTAGATGAGAAATTCATAGGGACGTAGCAGGAAGAGATATACATGAAAACAAAGCACACGATACAACAAAGGATGAAATAAATGCCCCAGTAAAGTGCGCGGGAGCCTTTGCTTGTTTCGTGCTAACCAAGCTTTGTAAGATTTAATGGTAAGGACCACATCAAGGGAGGAAAAACCCATTTGTCTCAGGATTGATGTCAATCTCCTTGAGTTTGGAAAGCCCCTAAGAATTAAAAAGGAAGTGCTAGGGTATGCAAAATAACATCTGTGATTCAAGGGGCAGGGGGCAATATCTCCACACTCCCTTAAAAATACTTTAAGAAATATTACTTTTATGAAAGCAATTGACCTGCACCACAGTTTAACTTAGCAGTGCCCATGGTCAGATATTCTTCCTAATTATTTATATTATATCTTGCATCTGACCACACATCAACATGTCTATTTATCCATAGCCAGAGGAACTACATCAGCTTCTTACAGAGGTACACATTCCAGTCTGCGGCACCAGAGGGGGACATGTGGGGAATACTTAGAGATCTGCTCCCTGGATTTCCGTGGAATGTTTTACACAGTGCTTTACTTGTCCGCTTTGTTCAGTTCAGTGCCTACAGTTGCTGTGTTTGTGCCGCGCTATTTTCACTGCACAGCGCTCTGAATGTCATGTCACGGCATCTCTTCTAATGCCATTAAATACTGGACATCTCGGGCTCCTCCGACGCCCGATTCGAGAGGCTGCGAATCTGCCCAGACAATCTGTCTTGCCGAAATGATTTTTCTTGTTTATACATAAGCTTCTAGTACCATCCTACCCCCTCCACTCATTACTGTTTATAGAAACGAAGGCATTGCAGTTGGTGTCACTGATTGCCCACGTTGTTGCTTCAATGAAGCCAGCTGGGATGCGATTGCACGGTCTTTAAATAAAACTTAGCGGCACAAAACGAATCTCCTCTTTGAGGGGAGAGGGGTTGATGCTAGCTGCACAGCTTTCTAAAGCACTAATTATTTGCTTAACTTGGAAGAGCTCGAGAAGTGACTGTCCATGTTAGCTTGGCGGCTGACCTTGACCCCAGGACTCCATTGTGTGGAGAGCACAGTCACAGACAGGAAACCATTCTCAAAGTCATAGTGGCTCTCTCCTTACCTAGGACTCTGCACCCGACACATAAGGACAGCAGGTGTGTCAGTTGTTCTAGCTACACAGAGACGGAGGTCAGGAGATGAATCGCCATCGGGGATGTGGGCAGTCAAAGTCTAGGCTTAGCCGACAACAGTCCAATATTCACAAGCAGTGTGGGGATCAAAGAGGCGATGAGAGAGGGCACAAGAGGTTGGTGTGGCCTTTTCTGAATCTGCTACAGTATGGAAGCTGAGTAACAGGAACACTTCTCATGACTGTTACTTAGGAATCTCATCGTGAGATTGGCAGGGCAGCGGATCTTTCATAGATATGTGATACAAACTAGAACATTAGGCCTTTTCCAGGGAGAGATTTATCTGTCTATGTACCTTTCTTTGTTTCATCTTGAACAAAATAATTTTGAGACAGGATCTTACTCTGTAGCCCAGGATGGTCTAGGATTCACTGTTTAGCTTAGGCTAGCCAATGGTCCCCATGGCAACCTCAGTCTCCCAAATACTGGGATTACAGACATGAACAAACACATCTATTCCACAAATTTTAAACTTTAAAGAGCAACTTTACCTCTATACCCCCCCTCTCTCTCTTTCTCTGTATGTATGTGTGTGGGGTAATACATTATTAGCATTATCAGTATTGCTAATGGCCCTTACCTTTGGAGAGTGATGGGACAGATGGAAGAATTGCTTTGTAGCTTATAATGTGTTTCCTTTAAAATTAAAGCCTGGTAGTATAATTTTCGTATTATATAGCTTTTGTTCATAGCAGAAAACATTGACCATGGAAAGACTCCATAGGTTAAAAACTCATAATACCAAGATCCTGACAGAACCTCTCCAGTCTCTACATGAGTCTTCACAGATGTTAGTGCACAAGGGTTGTTGCATTCAGCTTTTTCTTATAAAGTTATACAATTACTCTATATGTGGTAATTAAAAAGCACATTAAATTATTTGAAATTGTTTTCCAAGAAGTTCTTAGAGAAAGTTGTTCATAATGGTCTTTGGAAGTCATAGCAAAGGAGACTTCTATGTCTTTTTTTTTTTTTTGAGGTTTTCTTTTTTGTATTTCAAGGCTTTCCCTAAAGATATGAATAGGAATTTGTTTGCCTAATAATCAGCGTTGAGAAACTGTATATCACTTGCATTTTTAAAAAGTAAGTATACATTTAAAATATATGTATATATTTAAAGCACTAACGGATGTGTGGTTTCCATAAGGTGGTCCTAAACGTAACTTTAGAACAATTGTTATTGTGTATTTATCCAGTATTCACTTTCTATGCCTTTAGATTTTGCCTTGGGAAATATTTTTACATATAATTCTTTGTGTGCTATGGGCTGAGGTAAGAATTTGAGTAATAACGTTTATTTCTCTCCTGTGTTTAATCTTGAGTTGAAAACAACTAACGAGGTAGATAACGCTGTTCAGTAGATGCTATTATATGTATTTGTCTCATCTTGGATTACCTCCCAGGAGGCTGCAGAATCATTAAGCACAAACCTATGAGATTTTTTCCTAAGGAAAATCTTAGTGTGTCATACACCTCACCAGAGTGCAGAGGAGATCCCTGGAGTTTCAGTAGTGATAAGAGAGATCTTGGACTCAGGATGTACCTACAATGGCATGTAGGAGCCCAGCCGGATGCCCAGAAAATGTGCATCCCATGGGCAGGACGACCCACACAAAGGTGATGCATAACCGGGTGACTCACATTGCTGCATGGCTCCCTCCCTTCCCTGATCATTGAGAAGATTTCCTGCCTTGCCAAAGAATGAACTGGCTAGGAGGGCACAGTGTCGCATTATAGCACCTTGGAAAAGGCAGGAACCCTTGTTTCTTAGACTGAGATGCAAATGGAGACTATAGGAGGATGAATGTTAGCTTCTACAGTGTGCAACTTTCCAGAACATGAGTAGTCTCAGGGATGGGGAGGGAGGAGTTGGCACATCTTCCAGGGCCTACACTCCTGCCAGTCACGTGGTATTTTCCTCCCAGCCTTCTACTAGTTGTTTCTTCTCTTGATGCAGTATGTGTACCTTTAAAATAGTGTGTCGTAAAAATCAGGCGAAAAAATATATCCTTTGTATTTCCTGATAGGATGTGAGTTTCATCTCATTTTAAAATATTTGTTGACCTCAGTTTCTTATCCTTTATACTATATGGATGGAAGTATATTTTTATTTGGTTATTTGAAAGTTTTAAAAATGCAGCAACCCTCTGCCGTGGAACTGCTCTGTGGCACACATGCAATAAATTCTTTATTATTCCCTAAATAATTTTATCATGTTATTTTGGGTGAGATGCTTTTGTAGCCAACTTTTTTTCTCGTTGCTGACAAAGTAGAACTCTCAGTTTTGCTCATGATGGAGGATATGAGATAACTCCTTGTTGGGCCGGCTTTCTAGTCTAGTACATGAAAATGAGGGGGAAGTCATTGTTACCTGTTCTCAATTTTAATTTCTAGTTATTCCATAGAGGTACATTTTTTCTTATAATGTTCTAAAGGCCCGAGTGTCAGAACCTCTTCCTTAAAACCTTTAAACTTGACAGATTAATTCTAATGACCTAAAAAAACACCGACAACCTAAACAAATATAAAAACTTTCTATGAGCCCACCTCAAATAACTTCAAACTTGTTCAATACCCTTTTGTTCCATTATATAATAGTATTATATTATAGATTGGTCTGTACTTTTTAAATGTTTTCTCTGTTTTTTTATTAAACACATTTCTTTCATATTAGATATTCTAAATACAGTTTCCTGACCCCCAACTTTTCGCAGGGAAGGGAGGGATGTGGTGGAGGCACCCGATTTAGGACCGAATGTTCCAAGGTTTTTATCTTTGCATATTGTCTACCTGCGTTCCTCTGCATTTGTTCCCATCTAATGCAGGAGAAAGCTTTTCTGATGGTGACAGAGCACGGCACTGATATATGAATATAGCAGAATGTCATCAGGAGTCTTTTTGTTGTTATGTTCCTTTAGCAGAAGAGTAGTACTTTGTTTTCCCCTAGGTCCATGGGCTATCTAGTCTCACGTTCTTAGTCCCTGAAGAGTGTTGGGGATGGGTTCCATCTCACGGAACAGGCCTTAAATCCAGTTACAGAGAGGTTCATTACTCCCATGAGCTTTGTGCCACTATTGTACTATTGCATCCTACAGGGAGGTCATAGCTGTAGAGCAGAGTTTGTAGCTGGTTTGGGGTTTTCATCCTCCTTCGGTAGCGTGCGGAGTATGCTCCTGCACTATGAACACTAGTCAATAGGACTGAAGGCTCTATTTAGACACTAGCTTGACTTCTCCATGTTAAGTGAGCTGTGTAGGCGTTATCTTCTCTAAGTTTTTAAAATATAATGTTATATCACCAGTGTTCTTCATATTAAAATACTTCTTTAAAATGAGTTGAACAGTTGCACAATGTTCATTTAGGTAGCATAGTAAATTTAACGAATCTCTTTCTCTGTGTGTATATTCTGTCTTACCCATCTGTTCATCTATTTATCTGCTTATCATCTATCCATTGACCCACCTACCACCTCCCGTAGGGTGGCAGCTTCCCACACCTTCATTCTGATATGTAGTGCTCCATATGTTTTCTGTCACCTATAAAGAGCACATATGCTATATATATATACATACATACATATATATGTATATATATGTGTGTGTGATAAAAATCTAACAATTAAAAAATATTGTATTTTTAGGAAAAAAATCACTAAAGGTACAACTTTGGGTGTTGATACCTCATTTATTGGAAATAGGATATCCTTAGTACCCAATAATTAGGGATGAACAGCTTTTTAGATGCAGCCTTAGAGGAGGAGGAAAAAGTACTTATCAGACAGGCAAATCTTCCTTTGACTTGGACCCACTCTTGGGTTACCTTCACTTTTCCTGCTAGGCCCTAGGAATTGGACTGCGTGTTTCCTGATTCCCTGACCTTTAACTTCTATTCTTTGCAGTGGAACACCTTTGATTGTGTTTATATTATTTTTCTTATTTCTCCTAATGTTAAAGGGAACATAGTGCACATTTAAAATCTTTGTTGTTAGAACATATAAGAAAATAAGATATTTTTTAATAAAAATTGCCTGAGGTTGCTGTTCTCTTCTTGTTCCCTATACCCCTTAGACACTATGGTTATGAATGGAAAGAGGCTAAATTAAAAAAAAAAAGCCCATATTGAGTGCAAAAGGACAGAAGCAAGCAGAAGAGAAGCCTAAGGAGTGATGGTTAAAAGATAATTCAAATTTCTCCTGTAATTTTGTTGTTGAGACCAGGTTTCTCTGTGTAACAGTTCTAGTTGTCCCAGAACCATTCTTGTAGAGCAGACTGGCCTCGAACTTGCAGAGCTCCACCTGCCTCTCTCTCCCGAGTGCTGGGATTAAAGGTGTGTGCCACCACTGCCTAGCTCAGGTGTAACTTTTGAGGAGGACTAGTTCCTCTACCATTTGGGATGCTGTAAGTCATTGATGCTTGCCTATGTTTAAACATAAAAGGGCACAGTTTTAAGGAGAAATTGGAGGAATCAAAGCAGAAAACCTATGGATCTATACTCAAGAAGGGATTAAGAAAAAGGAAACTATTTTGTGAGGAATGTAAACTGAGGGAATGAGAGCTCCCTTGTGGATGTATTTTACCCATTAAGAAGAAATGGAGGGAGAATGGAAGAAACTCCCAAGATCATGGAGAAGGATTCAAGGCTAAGAGTAAAGATGAGATGCCTCTCATTGAAGTTTAGGAGTTGAATTGACCCAGTAAGATGTGTAGCTTGTGGCCTCAGGGCCACTAAGTGGTTCTCAAAACATACTCTTGGAAGACAGTGGGAGACTTATTTTGTGACCTTCAAGGCCCAGCTGTCACCGGTGATGTGGCTCTGGGGGACTTACTTGTCATTTTGGAGACCCAATGTGAAGCAGGGCCTAATGATATTACTTCCTGTCAGCCCAGGAGACCTCATGCTTTGTCTACAAGATTTATGTCTGTACTATTCTGGCCATGTGGTCAGTACAGAACTTTTCATGCCACTGTTATTCTCACTGTCTACCCTTCCCAGTGACATAAGCTACCAGGTGAGTGCTATAAATACCTGATTTCCTCTGAATTATTCCGTCTCTTGACTATAGTAAAGAACTATAAAATTATTCAATCTTTGAATATGTTTTCATATTCAAAATTTGAATCTAATTTCGATTGGTATGTCGAACACTGCCATATCAAGATGGGCCCTTGCTCTTAGAAAAATTCACAACTGCTTATATTTAGTCGATTTAATTTGTCACAATTCCTGTGTATCTCTGTTAAACTGTCACCGTAATAGTCTCAAAAATAAAGAAAAATCCCAAATTTGAATTTGTTGGTAGAGACAGTTATAAAATGGCATTAAGACCAGGTGCAGCTCGTGCTTATAACCCTGGCACTCAAAGGCTACAGCAGAAGAATTGCTATGAATTTGAAAACATCCTGGGCTACATAATAAACTCCAGGTTCTTTTGGGATACAGATTGTGGTCTCAACAACAACAACAACAAAACAGTAGAATAAAATAAAATGACGTTGGGAATGATTCACCTATAAAGATAACTTGAATGACTTTATGTGACTTTGAATAATGGGGTTTGGGAATTAGCATCATAGTAGAAACATTAGTTGCCCTTGATGCATGACTTATTCTTAATAGTCCATGATACTCAATGTTGAACTCTTTCGTATATGCACATACTGAAAGCTTTGCCTGTAAATGTGACACCCCCTCCAGCTCTGCCACTCTGAACATGATTCCTGAGAAAGTCTTGTGTACAGCAAGCTCACGGAAGTGTACAGGCAAGTCTTTTGCTACCACAGAAAGCTTGCTGTCCCAGGGTGAGCTTCCCAGCCACTTCTCTTTAATGATGTTCTGTCTCTGCATGGTGAATATTCATTGTCCCCCTCGGCAAGTTGGCAAATTTCCACTCCTGAGAGAAATTATCCCTACTGCTGCTCCAAGGGCCATGGCTTTTCTTGTTGAAGGTGCTTATGACTAGCACTGTGTCATCCAAGGCATACTCACTCCCACGACAAGATTAGGAAAAGCAATCATACTAGGTACAGCACATTCCTAAGTCTTTGCATCCTTCCATTTGAAATACCAGATGCTAGAAGTGTGTCATGGAGCACAGTACCTTCTACCTTCTTTTTCTCTGAATAGACTGGAGAGAAGCCTTGTCTGCTGAGGTCTTCCTAGAATGTTCTTCTCTCATGCCCTTTGGACAAGCAACACAGATCTTCCAAGAATAAGAAACAAGAAATTTTGAAACAGCAGTATTAGTGGAAATTAAAAAATTCAAAAACTGATTCACCTCAGAATACATTCAAGTGTTGAACAGAATATCTGACATCTTGGAGGGATCATCCACAAGTTGGTAGAAGCAGGAGCTCTAAGAACAAAGAAAAAAAATGACTCATGTATGGTTAGAGAGGTTCAAAAAGGGAGACCCTCTCGAAACACAACATTGGTCATCACCAGGTAGATGCTGTGATCTCTCCCCCAGTGCATGAGATTTAGAACCCATCAAGAGGTGTTTATCAAGTTGGAAGAAGCTTACACTCCTAGATGATTACATTGGGAAACATTTAGAAAAAAACAAAGTCATTTTAGAATAACACTTTATTCATTTGTATTTCACAGTCAGCAATATTAAAGTCCACACCATGTGCTACATAGTGGGCCTGCATTAACCCCATTGTGAAAGGATTTATGTTTTGATAAGTCAGAAAGTATGTTTAGTATAGCTGATCCTTACTAAAAAAAGAAAAAAAGAAAAAGAAAAAAGAAAAATCAAAACTCCCAAACAAACAAACAAACAAAAAACCAAAACAAACAAGTCAGTCTTAGTCAGCTTTGCCTTTATTCTAGAAGAGAGACAGTCGAGTGCCCAGCAGGGGCAACTTTTCCCTTGGTACTTTCACTTTTTTGTTATCTTCTTTGACAATTACTCTGGTCCTTGTGTTCAGTTCATTGAGCTGATTGACTAACTTGTTTTCCTCACTAGACAGAATCTTCTAGTTGTTAACACGAAGCTAAGTAACCTTAGTGGGATAGTCATTTATGATTTTGTTTTCCAGTCTACAATCCTTGTGGATTCCATGACCTCAAGAAGAAATGGCGTGCATGATACTGGAAACAGCGAAGGGGATATGTGACAAATTTTGTTTTAGACTTAAAGTGTGATCAATGAATAATACAACAAATGACAAAAAGAATGAACATGTTGATAGCTTTAGATCATCTTTATTCCTTATTTTGATGAAGAGTTCAAACATTACTGAAAGAATTAAATTCATTAGAACCTGTATCTGGCTTCTGTTTTCATGCCCCTTACATAGTACTCCTGTGATCTCTATAACTGTCCACTCTATGTATTTATGTATTTATTATATCCCAGAGATAGAGCTTCAGCTTTTTTTCTAGAATGGATTTGAATAGGTGGATTTAGTATACCACCTTCCCACAAGAGCAACTCTGAAGGGTATGCATCTCATCCCTTTCCACTTTTACTGTGTATTTCACCCTCCTTCCCCTCTTCCTGGAATTGCAAATTAATGCACATTGCTATCCCACCTTTTAAATCGGCAAGGGATGATTTTTGGTTGGCATTGGGCTAGAGTGAGCACTGGAGACTGAAGCAAAGGCCTCTGGGTTGGAACAGAAAAAAATAAGGAAACGTGCCTCTGAGAATGACCAATGAGTTCAGATCTGAGGTTAAGCCACCTGGGTCTCCTCAGTGAATTCCTTCTAATTGAAAATAGCCAGCTAGCTCAAACCAAGTTGGCATTCTAAGGCGTTCATTGGAAGTAAGCTAGCATTTATCCTGATTGTTCTACCTACCTCCTGAAACTCCTCTATGAGGGCAATCTCCAGCAGTTCCAACGCACTCTCCTGCTGGTGCATACATAGCACAAGTGTTAGCCAACAAAGACAATGTTGGGGTTATAACCATGTAATGGTAATGAGGAAGGACCACGTATTATGTTCCATTGAGAGTGTGAGTGATTCAAAATTCAGTGACTTGTAATGTTTGAGTGCTAGCAGCAACTGTGGGAATGGGCAACCTCTTTTAATGGGGGTGTTAGTGAGGAGACAGGTCTGGCAAGTTTGAATGGATGTACAAAGCCCCACATTTATGTATGGAGCCTGATCTTTGAATGCAGGCTTATCACCCTTCTTGTAATTATGTCTGGAGACTAAGAGCTGAGCTGAAACCTTATTCTTCCATTTTCTCAATGCAGGGAAGCAGTTGTGTGAAAATCATGGTCCTCATTTATAAAGGAATCATGTTTATCCCTCCCTTCATTAGACTACTTTTGGGAGACTTGATAGAGTGACTAGTTGCCCACAAGTGACTTCATTGGTACAGAGTGGGTTTTTGTGGAATCTGGTTGCTTACAAATAAGCACAGTCCACCTTACTATTTTATTGTGCAGCTGTTTGTAGAGAATGCTATTCCATCAAATACCAGAACATTTTTGTTCTACAGCATAACGTGGGATAACATGACAAAAGTTAAGGAGTCTTGTCAACTCAAATTCACTTTAAATTCTTTTTTTTTTTTTTTTGGTTTTTCGAGACAGGGTTTCTCTGTGGCTTTGGAGCCTGTCCTGGCACTAGCTCTGTAGACCAGGCTGGTCTCGAACTCACAGAGATCCGCCTGCCTCTGCCTCCCGAGTGCTGGGATTAAAGGCGTGCGCCACCACCGCCCGGCCCACTTTAAATTCTTGCACTAACAACTAGAAACTACAGTGTATGTGGAAATGAACTCTAATATCCAGACCAACTTCCATTATTGAGAGTTTGTATTCCTTTTAGGTGAGATAACCCATTCATGAATAGCAATAACTAACAGCAACGACAAAAAAAAACAAAACACAAGACACAAAAGGAACTAGTGGAAACTCATTTCTACTAGCAAATTAACGTATGTACATCATGTGTTTCCTACTGTGTATTAGCATTTTTGCCTAGAAGAGGATAGATCGATTCATGCTTTAAGGAGGTCATAATATGGCAATGTACAAAACCAAACCAAAACAAACATCCTACAAAAAAAATCTTAAGTCCTAAAGAAAAGAACAACTTACTCTAGAGGCAAATAACAATGGCAGTTTTTCTGAATGTAATGGTGGTGGATATAGTACATGCATGCGTGTGTGTGTGTGTGTGTGTGTGTGTGTGTGCATGTGTGTTGGCAGCTAGAGAGTGTAAATATTGAAAATAGATGGTACCTGAGTTACATTAAAGAATTATGGTCACCCACTTGGTATAGAAAACGATAAGAAAACAAGCATTTTATTTAAAGGGGGGGTGCATCAGGGCCAGAGTCAAGAAGGCGTGTGTGCTGCAGGCTCATGATGTTCTTCTTCTCCCGTTCATGTCTATTCATTTATTGATGGCCTACTTCTTTCCCCAAGTACTATCATTGTAATTGTAGGGGTTTGGCATTGAGCAAAGTGATGTCTATTTTGAGAACCTACTTTCTAGTGCAGAAGTAAAGCAATAAATAAGTAAACAACCATGCATGTATGATAACGTTGGTTGGTACTAAGTTCTATAAAGAGCAATAAGTGCATTAAGGGAATAGTCAGTGAAAAGAAGAACTTTCCAGATAGATGGCCTTTTCTGAGGGAAAGAGCAAAGGCAGGAGGGGAGCAAGCCGACAGATGTGTTGCAAAAACCTGCTCCCATTGTAAGAAAGAGCAAGAGGAGGGGAAAGCTGAGCATATTCCCGGGGGAGCACAAAGCAGTGCGGATGAGCAAAGCAAAGAAGCGGGATAGGAGGAAAGATTAGTTGTGATCGCATGGGCTGTGGCAAGCACTTTTGAATTTATTTTGAGGACTGTGAGGTACCAGGGTTTATCACCGAAGGTTTTGAATAAGGCCACAATAAGCCATTTGTGTCTTAAATGGGTCTCTGTCACCGCAGTATGAAAATGGACAGTGGTAGGAGACGGTTTTGTTCATTATTACAGACTCCATGGTGAAGTCCCTAGAACAAACTGAACTGTACAAGGTGGTGGTGTGTGATCTGAGTCAGGATGTGTTTAGAACAGAACTGACAGAATTCGATAACTGGTTAGCAATGCGACGTGAGAAACAGAGAAGGATCAAAGTTGACCCAAGTAGTTAGGCTTGAGCGTTAGCTGACGAATGGCATCTTTTATTGTAGCGAAAATAGACTAATGCCATGCAGTAACAGCCAGAATAGTCTATTATGAATGTGTTGAACTTGATTCAGACTAGAGACATTGGAGAAAACTTCAATTCTGAAATTTAGAAGTTAGGATGGGAAAAGAGTGTATAGTTCATCATTATATAGGTAGTATTTTGGATTAGAGAGCTACATTTAGTCCACTTAGGATTAGGGTTGAAAGATATGACATTGGGGCATAAACATTGGTACCCCTATATTCAATCACCAGAAATGAAATCTTTCAAAAAAGACACAGTGGGTAACTAGAGGATGGAGAAAATTCAGGAGACACAGAAAAGAAGTGTTGGGAAGAAATGACTGACTGGCTCCCAAGACACAGAGACAGCAGTAATATGCAGACCCAGGCTGGTTTATCAACTGGGTCTCGTGGAGGTCATTGGTAACCTGGGTAAACAGTTTTTAGTGGCTCCCTGGGTGTGAAGGGAGCATAGGAAACTATAAAGCGAGACAGTAAGACAATGAACAGAAAAACCTCCCAGCAGTGAAATTTATGGAGAATTTCATGGAGGAGATGTGACACCAGGGAGTATCATTTTGTAAAAAAAAATAGTTTAGCATATTGAATTGTTGATGATGATTGATTAGACAAAGGAAAGTGGATGTTGTAGAAGGAACAGGATGTGGCATATGTAAGTGGCCTCCATGACTGCCAAGTGCCAGATTGGGACAGCCACAACAGAGTTGATTTGGGCTTGTTAAGGAAACAAATTGCCTTATTCTACACGAGACTCCCCCACCCCCGGGCCACTTACACGTCAGAATGGCTGTTTATTTATTGGGGAATCTCCCACAGAGCGAGTAGACATCAGAACCTGTTTAACACAGCATGAGGTGTTGTGGTAGTATAAGCATTCACTAGTGTGGGGTGACAAAAAAAGTTTGACTTTTTGTGAATACTAATTCTTGTTGCTTTGGCTTTTCTTGATTTTGTATTTCCCCTCTTAAGAATTATATTGGGGGTGGCGTGGTAGATGAGATGCTAGGCAAGTCTGTTGACCTGAGTTTGATCTCTAGAACGTCAGGATAGAAGAAGAGAACATACTCCTGAGGACTGTCTTCTGGCACCCACATTCATGCGGTGGCACACTCATGTGTAAACACCACACACACGTGCGCGCGTACACACAAACACTAAAAATGAATAAATAAAATGTAGACTGACTGATATTTGTCTAGACCTCTTGGTATAGGCATATAATTCTAGCTACTAGAGAGGCTGAAGCAGAAAAATGGCAAATTAAAGGCTTTCTTGAGCTACAGAATATGTTCCAGTTTAGCCTGTACAACTTTGTGAGACCCCGCCTCAAAGTAAAAACACAAGAAGCAAATAAATAAATAGACAGAGAGACAGAACAAACACATACATACATGCATGTATACATCTACATAAATAGATAAATAAAAAAGTGAGCGAAGGCTTCAGGGAACACGATGGTGGTAGTGCCCTTGTGCAGCATATACCAGGCTCTGGGACACTTCGCATCTCTGCAGAACAAAGCACAACAAATCCCATACTGCTGTGGTCTGTGTGCAGTTTGATTCCGTCCCTTAGCGTTCCCAAGCTGGACAAAATTTGAGAGTCGGTGTATCTCTTTGGAGGCATTATTTATGGAAGTATCTACCTAGTTCTCACTGTTTGTAATTAGGAAATATTTGATCAGGAATTGAATCAAGTGGTTCCCATTTAAAATGCGAGTATCATGTGCCTTCCTGTCTTGTAGAGATATACAGAAATAGCCATGAGACTGTCACATCCAGCTTGAACACATCCCAGTAACTGGGTTAAGGAGACCATTAAGATTTATAGTATAAATAAATAAGTTTAATAGGTTGGGTGGTGGTGGTGCATGCCTTTAATCCTAGCACCCAGGAAGCAGATAGATCTCTCTGAGTTCGAGTCCAGCCTGATTCACAGAGTGAGATCCAAAACAGGCTGGGAAACCCAGTGTCTCCCTGTTTTGAGAAAGAAAAGCAAATATTTATATTATTAGACTAATAACTGAGTCTTAGAACCATCTAGATCAGCAGTTCTCAACTGGGTCTTGACCCCTTTGGAAAAAACCTCTAGGAATATTGGTATTATGATTCACAAGCAATAACAAAACTGCAGTTATGAGGTAGCAAGGAAAATAATTTTATAGTTTGGGAGTGTCACCACAACACAAGAAACTGTGTTAAAGGGTTGCATCATTAGGAAGGTTGAGAACCATTGATCTAGATATTCAGAAAATTGTTTATTTTGGGAAAATAACACTTTATAGGAAGACTGGATCTGGAAACCAAAGACGCTGATTCTGTAGTTTACAGGGTGAATTTTGACGAATTCTGTGTCTTTATATGAAGTAATTAAGTATATAAATACATTCCTTGCTTTTCATCTTACTGTTGTCATAAATTCAAATAAGCAAAGGAAGACGAAAAAGGCTCATGTATTTGTGTGTGTATTTGTATATATAAATGTATTGGTAATGTGGATTGAAAGTGATTGCACTTGTATAAATGGATATTTTATATATTCACATATGTTCATGCAAACACATATACAAAAATATATTTGTTGGTATGTAGCTTTCTTTGCTCAGTGTTATTCTTACTGGATCTCTTAAGGGGTTAGGATAATTTTTGGATTATGGCTAATAAAACTATAGAATGATATATTAGCCTTGTCCCCCATGCTTTCCTCAAACATGTAAGCAAGCCCTAGCAATCTATTGGTGTCCTTTCTTGCATGACAGCTAGGTTTCAATCTCCATCCTACAGGGAACCAATAAAGAAATAATGCAGGTTTTGCCATGATGCTCTATACACATCACAAAACAAGTGCAGGAGCAAAGGGGAGGGGATGTTAGTTCTGAGGCACCGTCTCCTCTAACAATGGGAGTATCAGCAGGGATTGAAATCATGATTCATAGAGAGCAGATGATCTAGGAGACTATATGTCTTAGAGAAAAAGGCTTCAGGTAGAATATGATATTCCAGTGATTTCAAGGAAGTAGAAATAGGTTTTACAGATTGAGGTAAGTCTGACCTCAACAAGCAATAGAGTCACTGAAATTATAGAAAACACACAGTGACTGTTTTGTCTACTGCAGAGAAACAGACTCATGACTTATGAAGTCAGTTCTAGTTTAACACTCTGTGCCAAGTCCAAGATAGAGACAGTTATCTTTCTGTGCTCTTGAGAGGTGGGTGGGGGCTACAGAGGACTTTGAGTTTAATTCAGATGCGTAGGAACATAAGAGTTTGACATTTCAGCTCAGAAGTTTTAAGGTAAGTTTCTGGGCTCAGTTCTGTCATTCTGTTCTGATTCATGGGATCAAAATACTGCTGTTGGTACATAGTTTGGTTTCATTTAAATCACTCACACACACACACACACACACACGCACACACACATACACACACTCAAAATGTCCCTATCTGAGGTGTTTTTACATTTGCTTTCATGGGGTAAAACTCACCATAAAATGTAGAAGGAGCTGCGGGCCTGCTTTTCGTCCTGCCCGGCTTCTGCATGCCCCAGAATAATTACACAGAAACTGTATTCATTTAAACACTGCCTGGCCCATTATCTCCAGTCCCTTATTGGCTAACTATCACATATTGATCTAACGCAATTCTAATATTCTGTGTAGCACCATGAGATGGTGGCTTACCGGGAAGATTCTAACCTACGTCCATCTTGGGCCAGAGCTCATGGTGTCTGCCTCACTGCCTTTTTCCTCCCAGCATTCTGTTCTGTCTTCCCTGCCTACCTATGTTCTGACCTATCAGGCCAAGCAGTTTTCTTTATTAATTAACCAATGAAAGCAACAGATAGATAGGAGACCCGCCTACATCAATAAAATTGTTAAACCTTCCGTGGGTGGTGATGGCACACCCCTTTAGTCCCAGCCCTTGGATGGCAGAGACAGGCAGATCTCTGTGAGTGTTAAATGGTTTACAAAGTGGATTCTAGGACAGTCAGGACTATATGAAAAACCGTGTCTCAGACAATTGTAAAACCTTGAACAAATATTTTCAGATAAATAAATACAATGAGTGTAAAAGCTATAAAGTAATATAAAGGTTATTTAGTTAACAACCTTCCTTTGCCATGCGTACCAGCATCATGTGGTTGTGATGTAGTTAATGCCTGGTGCATTGGGATTTCTGAAAGGCACTTCAGAAATAAGTGCTTTTATTGATGAGCAAGCTGGATTCTAGACAGGAATCTGTGAAAGATAATGTTGTCTCACAATTAAACTAACACTTACCCTCTGCCACCATCTTCTGAGGCATCCTGTAACTCTGTGTGTTGATTAGTTTTGTACATTGATTATTCCCACAATTGCTTGCTGAGACAGGTTTTCAAGGAAGTGATTTTGTCTTGGAGATCACTTTTCTTTCATCATGAATATGAGATGAAACTGCCCTTGGAACTGTTCCAAAAGAGAATATTTAAGTGAACTTCACACAGCTCATTATATCTAAAGGAAAACACAAACACCTCCAACAAGTAGCTCGAAACTAGAGAAATCCACATACCTACACATCAGTATCTCTATCAACTTATCTGTACCCTCCCAGTAATACCAGTTACCAATTAAATCAATACACTTAAAATCAATGTTTATCATCCTGTGATTTTCCAACAGGACAAAGCTATTTCATACAGTTATACTTTATAAGGGTTTAGCTGAATGCTGCCTGAAACCATTTTTTTTTAATCTGGTACTTTGGGAGAGACTGAAGAAATGAACCATTTCAGTGAACTCTGCTCAAATGATGTCCAACAACCATTTATTCCTCTCTGTCTTCTGAGATTCTCAGTAAACTCAAATGAACACCAACTCCTACCTTTGTGCATAGAATTTTTCTTTCTCCATGAGATTAAAGGAGATGAAGAGGAAATAATAAAAAACAATTCATTAGGAAATGAGAGTTTGAGTTTCCATGTATATGTTAACTAATGATAAGGCTCTCTTGACTTTCAACATGATTAAGAAAGTATGGGAAATAAGTATTCCCTTCCTTCTCAAATACTTCTTCAGCTGCTCAGAAATTAACTCCCACAAGAACACAAGATCCAAATCAAAGCAGTTTCAAGAGTTTCTCTTGCAGTGTCGCCAGAAGAAGGTCTACATAGATGTAAAGAAACGTCATGCTTGGGCATTTGGCTCTGCTGTTGGTGCTCTTCTGTGATGGTGTGTGACAGCTGTGCTTGACTAGAGATGACATTTAGGGTGGTCTGACTCCTAGAACTTCCTTTTGTTTCTGAGCTCCATATACCACCGGATGCTCTCATGATACCTGAGGAAACTACAAACCAGATTGATCCTATGTAACCAGAATTTTCCATTCCAATAAACTTGTGCTTTATCAAAATAGAGTTTCCTAGTCAATGTGCTTTTGCCTATTCTCCATCCCTGAGAAGCTTTTTGACTTAAAGTACTTAAGCAATAATTATAATTTTCTATGTCTGCATTGCTTCTAGCCTGAACTGTCTTTTAGAGTTCATAAAACATGTGCATGAAACACATAGTATTTCTGTGAGGCAAACATAACTATTGCCATATTTCAAATGAAGAAAGCTGAAAGTCTAGGGTGCATTTTTAGAGATAAATCCCCACAGTTCAAGGTAAAGGCAAGAGAATCTTTCTGGTAAAAGCATTGACTGCTTAATCCAATACACCATTTCCCACAATACATCTGCTTCTTACATCAAAGTTTCACATTATTACAACATGAAAACTTTAGGTCATATATGAAATAGAGCAATAGATACTTTGGGCTTGTATCTCATAGGAAGCCCTTTTGAAACAAAGCCTTGGTCAAGGATGATTCTTAACCTACTGGGTGCATTGCAGAACAACACTGCAGATAAAAAAGTCACCTCCAAAGAGACTAGTCTTATTGAGAGGGACAGGAAATATGCTCCCCAGCACCTTATATGAAGCAGCCTGGGGTGTGTGTTATGTGGCAGTGGTGGCAAATCTTTACGTAGGAATAAGAAAAATAAAAAAGCTAAAATAAAGTGAAATCAGAGGAAACTTCAGGAATGAATTGTTATGTTGATTATTTGTAGTGCGGTATACTTTGTTTGAAATATTGTTGTTTAAATAATATGTGTAAATAGCATGTGCATAGACTTGTGGACGTTGCAAACTTAGTATGAAATCACAAAGTGGACACTCATAGCATAGATGGAAAACCGAATGCCACAGCAGCCCAGTAGCTCCTCAGTGCCTCCTTCCGGTCACTGCCTTCCCTGAGGGCAACAATTATCTAGCCCGAGAGTACAGATGAGCTTGGCTGTTCTAAAGCTTTAAGTGGGTGAAAGGATAGAGCAGGCCTTCTTCTCCATCATATTCATGGTCCATTTACTGTTCTTTTGCAAGTTCTACCCACCTAATTGCACGTGGTTTGTCATTTGCTCATGTTCATAGTAATGCTCATAATAATGTTCATATTAATCATCAGTTTGGCCACTGGTGGTCATTTGGGTCCTTCCCATTTCTGGGTTATTATGAATGGTAGCCAGTCAACAGTCTTATAGTTATCTCCTGATGAGTCTTTGTATTTGTGGAAATACACATGAATATATTTGCTGAGTCATGGAATGGGCCTATGCTGCCAGAATTTTCCATGAGGAAAAACAAAGACGGGAGAAGACTTCCCTGAGAGAGAAGAACCTTTTGTAAAGACCTTTCATGAGCCATGGGAAGGTGGAGGAGTAATAAAGTGTCAGGAATGTGCTCTTTAAGGTCATAATAGAAGGTGAGCTTATATAGGAATATGGAGAAATTTTAAGTATTTTACAAAAAGGTAATCCTATCAGCCAGACAGCCAATCAGTTGTTTATTAGAGACTTCAGTGCATATTTTAGATGGGGGCTGATTTTCCTTACATTTTAAGTATTTGAGTGTATACATTTTGCTGGTTTTCATAGAGTCTACCACAAAGACACCAGGACCTAGGATGTACCTTTCCAGTGTGGCTTCCTTACCATGTCACTATCCACTTATGTCTTCCCTCCCTCTCTTTATGAAGCCTCTTTAAAGATGGCTCCAGAGACAAGTTTCAATCCAAACCTGTAATAACGTGGCTAGAGATGTCAGTGGCATTGCTGTTATTTCACCAGGGAAACACATTCCCCAGTGTTCCTCACTGCCGCCTTCTTCAGTCTCATTGCTTGAAAGAAGGCATGGAAATTTAGGACGGTATCTGTAAGCTTGGTTTACTGATTGGGACCCATTTCTGAGACTAAGTGCATTGTTGGGAATTTTAGCACAGAACAAAATAACTGTATATTAGAAAGACAACTAGACTTCTTTGTTCATATTCTCCCTCCTTCTGCTCCTCATTGGGACATTGGGAGCTCAGTCCGGTGCTCCAGTGTGGGTCTCTGTCTCTATCTCCATCCATCGCCAGATGAAGGTTCTATAGTGATATGCAAGATATCATCAGTATGGCTATAGGATAGGGTCATTTCAGGTTCCCTGTCCTCAGCTGCCCCAGGAACTAAGTGGGGACATCACCCTGGGCACCTGGGAGCCCCTCTAGCACCAAGTCTCTTGCCAACCCTAAGGTGGCTCCCTTAATTAAGATATGTGCTTCCCTGCTCCCCTCTCCAACCTTCTTTTATCCCAATCATCCTGTTTCCCCAAGTTCCCCCCAACCTCCCCTTCTCACTTTTCTCTCCCCATCTCCCCGTACCCCCCTCCCACCCCACCCCCAAGATCCCAATTTTTGCCCGGCAATCTTGTCTACTTCCCATAACCAGGAGGATAACTATATGTTTTTCTTTGGGATCACCTTCTTATTTAGCTTCTTTAGGAAAATCAAATTATAGACTCACTGACCTTT
>NW_026067992.1:1602350-1644600 GCF_014885135.2 Alexandromys fortis
ACAATGGCACTGGGTTTTGATCCTACTTCATGTTCTGTCTTTGTGGGAGCCTAGCCAGTTTGGATGTTCACCTTCCTAGACATGGACGAAGGGGGGGAGGACTTTGGACTTTCCACAGGGCAGGGAACCCTGACTGCTCTTCAGACTGGAGAGGGAGGGGGAGATGAGTGGGGGGAGGGGGAGAAGAGTGGGAGGAGGGGGAGGGAAAAGGGAGACGGGGAGAGAAATGGGAGGTGGGGAGGAGGCGGAAATTTTTTTTTCAAAAAAAATTATAAAAAAAAAGAATCTGTAACTCAAAACTTCTGAGCAATAAAGTTGACTTATAGGGATTTTTTAAACAAAAAGAAAAAAAAAAAGAAAGACAACTAGATGATATGAGTCTTCTGTAGCAAAAAGGACCTCAAATGAAGGGCTGTCTGGAGGATGGGGCTTTACATGCTAGGATGTTGACCTCCCATAGGAAACGAGCAAAAATGAAAAATTAATACACTATTTTATTAATTGGTGATGACTAGTACTTACCAAAGCATGCTAATAATGACTATTACTATTTCATCATCATCATGACGATTACCAGTAGTGATTTGGTGAGGGAAAGCAGGTTAGCTGTTGTGTCTTAAAACGCACTTGTGCCAGCAAATCGGCTGTTATGTAAAGTGACCTTTTACACAGCTTCTCCAGAACAGAAATGAAACCGAAGAACAGGCAAGTGTCGTGAGCTGCTGCAATTACAGACAGAGCGGTGCAAAGAGGGTTCTAAGTTGCATAAATTAAAACATCCCATCAGAAGGCTAACAGATCCAAAATAGCCCAATTTGGTCTTTCATGTGACTTCATTGCTACCTTCTAACCTGAATTTGTTGATTTCAGAAAAATCAGTGTGCCACTACATCAGTGGGGTTTGGTTCAGAGGCAAAAAAAAAAAAAAAAAAAAAAAAAAAAAAAGCATCGATTCTGATATTTCAAAACTTGGTATGCACCGACCTCAAAAAGCAAATGGTCATATGAGGTTCTTCTGAATAAGGCAGGCTTAGAAATGAGGTCAGTCTACAAATTTAGTTCCTTGACTATTTCCTACAAGCAACAAAATGAGCTGGATAGTCAGTTAAACATCATAGAACATACTTTGTCCCCCTGTGGTTATGTGCTCAGGCTGTGTTAGGGTATGTGGGGGCAGCGTTAGTTTGTCAGGGTTAAATTTTTTTTTTCTGTGTTAAGAGGGCCATGGAGAAAGAACAGAATCACTGACCGTGTTGTCGCTAATGTAATATTGATAGAGGTAGAAATAACGGACTTCAGTTTCATAACGAGCAAGGCAAACATTGCTCTGTCCAACAAATTAGCTCAGAGAGACGAGGCGGTAGATGTGAGCCGGGGAGAAAGCCCGGGTCAGACCTGGGTTCAGTAGTAAATCATGACGGACTTGTTTGCATAAATGATTAATAATGATGAGCATCGCGTTCCCTGAGGAGGAAACATTCTCCAGACGGCTTCGGAATTTCATAAAGATGATGGCCACTGAACTGCTTTGCAGGAGAGCAGGAGAAATCTTAGCTAACTAGGCAAATTTTATTATTCTGAGAGATGCCACAGTTTCAGAATATAAATAGGCTCAGGGCAGCAGCATGTGAGCTAGAAGCCCGGGCTTACAGTTAAGAAACTGCTGGGATTGAAGGAAGAGAGCAATACGGATGGTGTTTTTGAATTGACGACCTTCTCACAAAATGCACCTTATGTTTTATTTTATAGGTTAATAGATTCAAATCAAGATTGTGGGCTGTATGTCCAGTGGCCTGGCATTCATTCAGGAATACAGCAGAATCCTTAATGAGAAACTAACACATACAACTGTTCTAGGCACTAACAACTGTGCAGAATAAACAAAGTAGCTGTAGTACTTTAGGAGCTTTTTCTAGGGAGTTGACAAAAAGTATAAGCACTCTAGATGGTGCGAGTAAAAGGGAAACCTAGTAATAGACTTCAGTTAAGTTTCCCGGAAGGAGTTGCATGTTTGCAATAAGATTCATGTATGCTTTACTTTTTAAGTGTGTAATTGAATTAGAAAATCATGTAAGTAGCTTGTAATTGGCCTTAGAATTCTTGGTTATGAAAAGGCCCTAGGAATTACTCCAACAGTCGATCTAGACAGAGCCGAATAATTCAAGTGTGTATGTCTTCAGAGAGACCTGGTCAAATGTGAGTTTGGGATCTGGGAAAATGGCTCAAAAAAAAAAAAAAAAAAAAAGCTAAGGATGAGGATATGGGCACACAGTAGTTGAATTGATGTTTCGTGTATTTGCAAGGGTCAAACAAATGAAGGAACAGGGAGTTGTCCAGCAAACAGAGACCAAGTATGGGCAAGAACAAAGTTAGCAGCAATGCCTAGCGTGAGATTTTGTGTCAGCCGTAATGATGACTATCAAGGTCTGTAGCTATTGGTTGCTGTAGTCCCTGCAGAGATGTGACAACTGAAACTGTGTATATACACCTTGAAGGTGAGAAAAGTGCGTGAAGTGGACTACTGTCTTGGCATGGGGGAGTTGCTGTGGTTAACACACGATCATGGAGTTTGCCAAACGGGTAAATGCAGCAGCTGCCCCTGGTTCCAGCCCATTGGTTCTAGGTAAGTTCAGTGTCACTGGATGGTCAAGAATTTTGTTTTAATCTCCAGAGATCCAGGGAGTACAGATATTTTAGGTAATGCCCTGAAACTCTGTAAATTCAAACACAAAACGTTTGAATAAACAGTACCTTTCCCAGCCTCTCAGGCAGTGCTGGCTCGCAGTGTCTTTCCTCGTGAGTCCGCAGCATCTGTGGCAATGACACATCTAGCTCTCTTGCTCATTTCAGTCTGACATTTTCAAAGTGTAAATCAGCTTGCATCTTTGTGCTTTTGGTTGCTATATCCCTCTCTGGTGTCCCATTTCCCCAGAGTAACACTGCAGCTCCTTACTAAGCCTCCCCGGCTTCTGAAGGCATTCTTCACCTGCCTCTGCAAGCCCACCTCAGAGCATTCTCCTTCCTGCTTCCTACCCACACTGGTCAGCTTTCATTTTCTAAGTTATGTTGCACTTCTGCACTGAGGACTTGTGGTTTTGTCATTCCTTCCTCTGGAATCACTAGCTTTGGCACCCACGTCAATTCCCTGTTTTCAGGAAAGAATCCTCAATCTAGAGTGCATCATACACACCATGACTTCCAGGACAACCTCGTTGCTAGTAACTCTTCAAGGGGATCAGTAACTCTGTTTATTATAAGAATGCATATTAAATACAATTTAATTCAAAAAAATACTTCCATGCTAAGAATCTGTCTTGCTCATTTGGTTATCCAATGCCTGGGGAGCAGGCATTATATGCCTATAATGATCAATGATCACTGATATAACTTCCTTGTCCAGCACTAGTTAGACACTCATAAATACGGATGAATGGTTACATTTCTAAAAAAAGGGCTGTGGAAGATTTGTGTTTTACCTTTGTTCATTGCTGATATAGTCTTTGGATCTGGAATTTCTAGAGCAGCGAATTTCATGTTTAGAAAGATCTTCATCTCTATTAATTAAAATCTATGCTGATGACTATCTTTATATAAATTTAAATCATTCCATTATATATTATGTATAAGGCTATACTATAGATAAGAAATTTTCCAAAGAGAGAATAGTACACTATAATTTTATATTATAATTATAGTAATTATAGTAATAATTATTACATTATAATTTTATATCATACTACAATATGATATAAAATTATATATCATAATATTGTATTGCAAAAGAATATCTTATCTACGGCATTGTGAAGCTACAAATGAAGTTATCAGTGCATTTATACAAAAGCAGATCAGTTCACATTAATTGACTTGAGAATGTATGTAATTCTAATCAAATAAAATTGCCTAATTTTATAGCTCATTCTGATATATTTCTCTATTAAATATTCCCATGCATTTCTTTAAATTATACTTAGAGTATTCACATAAGCATATTTGACAAAATTACATTAATAATTTCTTCATTTTTATTTGGTAACTGACAATAATTAGATCTCTTTCTTGATTAAAGTTTTGTTAAAATTCTAAAATATTAAATTTAATTCTATAACCCCCAAATTTTTAAGATACTAAGATAGCATTCTTGAAAACTACATTAAATTGTGAGCTAGTTGGGGACTTGAAGCCTGGGATTTCTCTTTCAGTATTTGCTGCTTACCCTTCACTGTGGGCGGCAGTTGATAGAGCCATGGTCTACTTACAGCTGTGGTCTCTGAAGTAAGCTGGTCTGTAAAGGAAAGTGACTTCTTGTGGCTTGGTCATGGCTATTTGTAAGTGCTTAAAAGCCAGGTAGTTTTGCTATTTTTCCAACTGAGCTGTCACAAATCACTGTTTACTTAATTCACAGTGACTTAATTAAGTGTTTTCTGAAGGTAAAACGTCCAGGGTGAAAAGTCTGGTTTCAGCATTTTTGGCATCAGCTGATTGAAGCCATTGTCCTGGTGTCCTAGCGAACGCCTACCTGTTGATCGTCCAGATGGACACAGCATTTCTATCTTCAGTATGTGTGGGTAGATGTTTATGTGGATGCTCACGCAATTTTACATCTCCATGGACACTCCCATCTCTATCTTGAACTAACTTTAGAAGCGGTGGATGAGAGGATCGGCTGTGCTCTACTCTTGCTGCCTAGGCTCTAAAGGCAGAAAACAGGTCTCTGGACAAGTCTTGAGATGGATACACAAAATAAATGCAGACCAAGAGGATAGAAACTCTCTGCCTCCTAAACCGTGCTCTATTCCACACAAAGGCCAGTCAGTGTATGAGGCAGTTCTGGAAATACCATTCCCGTAACTTTAGGGATGGTGCTTCAAGACATTCCATCTCACACAGGGCAGTAGGAACAGTGCTCCCAGTAGCTTTGCAGTGCCAGCCTGCAGGCAGAGGGGTGCGCACCATACCATGTGTCCATCTGCATGACCACTGCATTCTCCTTCCTCCCAGAGAATTCGAAGTTACCCTGATTCACCTCTCATAGCAATTCGTCCGCTTTGGCGATGGTTTCAACGAGGGTTCCTCTCACAAAGGGGATTGCACTGCATCCTGAAAATGGATGCTTGTACATGATGAATTCTCTAACCATACAGTGACAAGGTAGGCAGCAGGCTGGGTGTTGCTTTGAGGAGACAGAGGAGCCATAGTCAGCATCACATGTGCTTATCACATGACAGTGTGGACTGAGGGTCGCGTGTCACTTCAGAATCTGTTTATTTGGGGTTATTGTAGAGAACTCTAAATGAATGAAGCCAAATCTCTCTCTTTCACTCTCTGTTTCTGTGTGTCACTCTCTTTCTCTCTCTGTGTGTGTCTGTCTTCTCTCTCGCTCTCTTTCTCTGCCTCTCTCTGTCTCTGTCTCTCTCTCTCTTCTTCTCTTCCCCCATCCATATGTTGAAAAAGTACCTGCTAGTGCTCTTGTGTGTAGACATCAGAGTTTTATACTCAGTGGTACACCTGCTATCAGTGGTGGTAACAGAATCATGTCTCTCAGGAAACACGTGTCCTGTCATTGTCACTCTCACAGGGTGTCTTCCTTTGTGATTCAGCGAGACCAAAACAGGCTTTGCCATCTTGTCTGGCCCGTTGAATACACTGGCTTTTCCTAAGGAGTCAGTCTCCAGCTTTCTAGCTTAAACTCGGTTTATTGCTTAAGGTGTGATTTTAATTGTCTTGATATTTAAAAGTTACATACAGTTCACACGTTTTCCTTTGGAACGTATGCTTATGCTAAAGCTTTTTCAAGGAGGTGATCTCATTTCTGCAGCCTAAAGGACAAAAAGTGTTCAATCTCTTGGATCCTATATGACGTCCCTTTCTAGCTCACCACATGCCATTGTGAGATGGCATATAAATTATTCAATTTTTTTTTGCTATGGCAAAGCAATCAACAGAAATATCTTTAAGGAAGAGGTATATTTCGGCTCCAGGTTGAAGGGAATTTCAGTTCATCATCGCCAGGAAGGCAAGGCATAAGGAGCAGCTTGGTCTGCATGAGCAGAAGCATGAGGTGGCTCATCAGAGTGACGGGCCAAAAATTAATTAATTAATTAGTTAATTAATTAAAAAAGACAAAGAAGGAAAGAAAAAAAAGAAATAGCAAGGTGCAATGAGATACGGATATAATTGCGAAGACCCATGCCAAGTGTGTTCTGCCTTCACCAGCTAGACCCATCCCAACTGTGGGCGACTAGCTAGATCCCTCCCAAGTGTGCTCTACCCCAAGTGCGTTCTACCTATACCAGTTAGACCTTACCTGCCAAGTGTTCCACAGTCTTCCAAGTCATCCCCGCCAGCTGGTAACCAGTTCAAGTACATTAGCTCGTGGTGGGGGATGGTACTTCACTTCACAATACCAGACCTTGGATATTTCCCTGCCTTGGATACAAATGAAACATGTTCTGTCTAGGCTACTGCTTTTATAGTTTGTTTTCTGGCTGGAATGTCTGTCAGATTCTTCTCATTTAGTTCAAATCCTACCCTTCCTGCAAGCTCTGCCTCAGGTTCACATGCAAGTATTGGCCTTCACACTGAGTGGCAATTCTTTGGCTTTGATTCTTTATCACCATCCATATGTGGTCTCTAATGTGAGCTCGTCCTGTGTTCTAAGACATTTGTCAGTCTATTTCTTGTGGCCATTAGTTGATTTGTTAGTCACTAAAATGTGTGTTTCTGAGCTGTCTCATTTTGGCATCCCCAGGACACAGAACCCTAGTTGATGTGATTCTTCTCCTAAGGGCTTCAGAATCCATAAGAAAAACAAGACATTTTCTAATGAGATGATTGCATAATGTTTTCTTTTGCTTTTACAAGAAAACACATTAAAAGTGGGAGGGTGGAAGACTTCAGCGAAGACTACTCCCAAATCCTGCTGGCAAATGAAGCCCTGTAGGAAGGACGCATGTGGCATTTGAAATGACATCGAAGACTTAAATTTAGAGGAACAAAGGCATAGGTAGGGAATAGAGCAGACTAGAGGAGAAGAGAGGGCAAGAAAGAAACAGAGTTAGGGAGGAGAAATCAGAGACTAAGAAGCTTGCCACAGTGGTGAATGTGTCTGGGTTCCACCTGCCAGTTCCCTGGTGCCAGGGGTGGTAAACTTCTGGTGTTGAAGCTGGGGGTGGACATTAATCCAAGTCACAGGCTATAGAAGACTCCAGGTTCTTCTTTTCAATGCTTGGGTTTTATTATTGAAAGAATGGGAAGTTAAAGGCTTTCAATATGGAAATAGAGCAGTGCTTTACCATGCATTTAAAAATATCCGTTTTCCTTAACTCATCGCAATCGAGCATGTTAGTGGGGCTCACTGTGATATTTCCAGCTGTGTGCACATGCAGTGATACTCTCCAGAAACAGATTTCAACCCTTTTGAGGATGTCATATGTAAATAATGATGAAGGCATTGTTGTGCCATTTCCCATCAGCTCTGGTCCTCCTGATACCAATGGGAATGGTAGCAGTAACTTTTTATATAGACACACACACACACACACACAGAACACACACACACACACACGGATACATATTTTTCTTCCAGTACTGGGACTTGAACCTATGACCTTACACATGCCAGGGACTTGTTATTCTACTGAGCTACATCCTCAGCCTGCGTTTTGGCTTTTGAGACAGGCTCTCACTGGCTTTGACCTTACACAAGGTCCAGGCAGGCCTTGAAAGTTTGTTCTTCAAACCTTAGCCTCCCCTGTAGCTGGATTATAGATCTAACTCACCAGGCTTGACTTCCTCTTCTGATAGCACTGAGGGGGTGAACCTTTGAAAGTTGACGTAACCAACCCTCACATTCACACAGACGACGTGAACCGAACGATCAGACTCTGCGGAAACTGGGGCTCTGTATTTGGCATTACGGTAAAAGTGCTTCTGAGGAAAAGTGGACAGAAAGAATGCGAGCAGCTTAGAACCAGCGCTGGCTATTTGCTTCACTGTATTGAGGAGCCTACCTGTGAGCAAGCAGACTTTAAGACTGCCTGGTCAGGTGACACAACTCTCTAATTCAGAATTAATTTTTGTCACCCTCAGTTCTGAAACCTACAGGGTTGTTAGCTGGTTATCTTCATGGCACAGACAGGATAGTACCCGAGACAGCATCCAGTGTGGGCAGGGTGGGTGCACACAGAGAAAAACTTCAGAAACCTCTGTGGTGACACAACTATCATTCATTCACCAGTGGATAGTCCGTCTACCTGAAGGTGAGTGGACTTGTGTTTATGAATCTAGACGAACGTGGATCTATGTATGAGGAGGCCACTTGTTCGTCCCAGTTACCCAGAACCAAAATAACCACCTAGAAACTGTATTAATTAAATTACTGCTTGGCCCATTAGCTCTAGCTTCTTATTGGTTAACTCTTACATATTAATTCAACCCATTTCTATTAATCTGTGTATGGCCACGTGGCTGTGGCTTACCAGCTAAAGTTACAGCGTCTGTCTCTAGCAGGGCTACATGGCTTCTCAAACTGTTTTACTTTTTCTGTTTTTGAAGAATTTTCTTAATTCCTTTACTATGTTCACATAGCTCATTTTGCTCCTAGCAGCTTTGGATGGTCCATTACATGCAGCATTCAGAAATATACAGAAAAATGAAACATGTCCTCTGTCAGTTTTGTGATGTCTTCATTTGGGGGGATCTGAAATTCAGCATCTCTCAGGAAAATAAATTAAATATCAGGGACATTAACAGTGCTACTTGCTTGCCTGCCTTCATGATTACAGCCAACCAATTAGGGCACAGTGTGCTTTGACTTAATTCTTAAACAGATATTGGAGTGATTAGTCTGGATTAGCTCAGTATGTAGACAAGGAAATCACTTTGATCCATCAATAGTAACCAGTAAATGTCATGAGATAATGCAGTTAAACTGTTTTGGATTCCCTTCTAAGCTTCAAAACACATGGATTTATCTTTTTATTTTTAAAATCCTGCATGTTTTCTATGACATAAGAGTCTAAGGACTCTTTCTGTGTCTCATATGCCTGGTCATTGAGACTTTGGGCAGGAGGTTTCTATGCTGAATGAGTTCGGAGAGAGTGGAAAGATATTGCTTGTTCTTTCCTGGCTTCAATACTTAGGCTCTGCACTTAGTGCATGCAACAAAAGTCTTCCTATCTTGTTCTCTTCTTGTTTCTGTATGTCACAGCACCAGTTCGCTTCTGTTAGGAAAGAGAAACTGTTTTTTCTCATAATCAAATATCCTGTTCCCACTGGTCATGTAGCTCCTACACCGAGCGGTTAATTGCCTGGAATTGGCTCCAAGTGCTTATATTGATATCCAGTGCCTTGGGTGTATATAAAGGATGAAAGGACTTTAATGTTGATATTTAGATGTGATTATAACAAGGGATCCATTAGAATCACGTGGCCCCAGTGATATAGAAAAAAGAAATTAGATTTCATGGGCAAGGATGGCACGGTTCCTTTGCCAAGCTGCAGAGGTTATTCAGCCAACTCATCGTTAGGTTCATTGGTTGCCATTCTCTACCGTCACTCTGCTGACTGGTGTAGGCACACTCACGTCTCTACTATTAGTTTTCCTACCCGTATGACATCCTGGAAAACCCTTCTCTTTCCCAAAGCAAATTCTGTCTTTCACACACTGGGTTGTTTACACCTGTGTCACAGACTCTCTCCAACACTCTGATTTCTTTATGCATTCCTGTTATTTGCTTGTGCTTGCGTCTGTGGAGACCAAGGGTCAATGTCGGGTGTCCCTTTGTTTCTCTCCCCCTTATTTTTGAGATCTCCCTGAACAAGGGGCTTGGCATTTCGTCTAGACTGGTTGTCCATCAAGTGCTCAGGATCTGCCGGTCCCCGCTCCACTGGAGCTGGAGTTACAGTTGTGTGTCAGTGTCTGGCTGCTCACTTGGCACTGAGTTTCGGAACTCACAACTTAGTGCTTGTACAATTCACGGAGCCTTCTCCCTAGCTCCCAACACTATGACTTACAGATTGTTTAATGTCTTTAACATCCATTGTTTTTATTCTTTAGTCTGGATCATCTTACTCTTTCATTGTTTTATCCACATTGTCCACTTGGATGGACTGGCGGTTACAGAAATAATTTAAGTTTTGCAGTCCTCGTGTCTCCAGGACTGGGTACAGAGGAAGCACTAAAGAAGGGGGAATCGGATGCGCCTGACAAAAGCATGTCAAGAGACCAAAGTGTAATATTATTTAACTGTCCTAAGTTGATGTATTTATCCTCCTATTGTACACATTTCTACCATTCACGAGCAAAGAATGTGTCTTTCTTTAGGGTTATGGAAGAGGTTCGTAGACCTTTTTAGCTAACCACTGAAATTTTCCAAATGAACTGAAACTATATCACTAAGCCCCTGGTGTGATTGCGACTTGATCACATATTTCAGCGAGGGCAGAGGTGGGCTCTGTGCAGGTGGGTACCTGCTGGGGACCGTCTCACTTTTCTATCATGTTAAGTAGCTGGAACATGATGATGTGCAGACTCTAAATATAACTTCACCGGTATAGCCTCCCATCATCTTGACAAAGATTTGAAGTGAAAAAGTCCCCTCTGGGCAAATGCTGGGGGACAAAGACACAGGCATTGGTCTATTGCTTGTTCAGAAAGAATGGTATTTTTTTTTGTATCCCAGAGGAAGGAGGGAAGGAATGAGCTTTAGATGGGAACACACATCTGC
This sequence comes from Alexandromys fortis, assembly GCF_014885135.2. NCBI lineage: Eukaryota > Metazoa > Chordata > Mammalia > Rodentia > Cricetidae > Alexandromys > Alexandromys fortis. The sequence continues at coordinate 1,613,081 of NW_026067992.1, forward strand.
ACGCTGTTTCACGGTATTTTTCAAACATATGCTTGTTCTAAGCCTCTGTGTGTGTACCATATGCACAACCCGAAATTTATTTACTTGAGTCCTTTATCTTCTGTGGGAGAGTGGGCTGGCCAAGCAGGTTCTGAACAAAGAACATCTGTAGTAAGAATTAAAATACACAGCGCACCATCGATAGCAGGTTGCACGTTCACCAGAATATTAACCACTTACATACACTTTGGGTTTGTGGAAGCCAGCAGTCACTCGGATATAGAAGCATTCTGAAGTGCAAGGAGATAAATTCTGTAATAATGAAACAGGTGCTTTTTAGTTTTTTATTTTACTAGATTCAATTATCTCTCAGAGAGTATTCGCAATTTAATAACTTCAAACATCCTGTCTCCAAATCTAGTATTTGAAAAATCTGTCTCTGTCAGAGGAAGGCTGAAAATCATTAACATATGATAAAATATTTATGCAAAGAATGAATAGAGTGATCTACTTGTAAAGATGTACGTGGGGTGATGATGTATATCGGAATGTGTAACACATGATTACTGTAATACTGTAGCCTTTTACCTTTACACTGTGTCTTCACGTGGTCTTTTCTTTTTTCATTCAAATCCCAAAGCACTGTTATGGCGTAGGAGGGAAGTGTTTCATTGTACAGTTTGTGGTCAGGCCAAACCTGCAGTGCTAGTCCTAAGAGCATTAAGTCTATAAGGAACTTACTGAAACTGTGTTAATATAATTCAGGTTTCTCTGAAGCAAACCTGAGGGGAAACTGTCACACCTAATTCTTAGGTTGCCGGGATAAACAGGGAGATGAAGCAGTGCTCAGGAAAGAGTAACTGTTTAATACGTCTTTATGGGAGAGTTTCAGCAGAGCTCTCTTTTCTTGAAAAAGAACCAGCCCAGTTATCCAAGGTTAAGGAGCTGAAATGAGACCAGATCTGGGATCTGTCACTTACCAAGTTTATTCTGGTTCTACCAGTTCTGGGCAGACCGAATTGGAGAATTTTGACCTGTGTTTTTTACAAACCAGAGCACAGATCCTCGTTCATTGTTCAGAAATGCAGTGTTTGAGCTATAGACACTCATGTGCTCAGCAGGGTTCCGGTAATGGCACAAGGGATCCGATGTTGTAAAGCATTGTCCCTTAGGTTCTGTTTAGGAAGTGCCTACATGCCTGATCCTGGAGACGTCCTACTCGTCCATGAACTTGAAAAACATACTTGATCAAACAGCATATTAAACTATTAATATCAATATGTGGCTTCGAGGGAAGTTAATGTTTAATTATCTGTGCTCAGTGTCTTCTGTGGGTAATTCCCAGCTAGTTTTTCCAAGTGGGTCAATTACCCTATTTCAGCTTTAGAGCTTTTCTTGACTCTCCCCTCTCCTTATCCCATACTCCACCTTGGTGGCAGGGGCGGGGAACTTACAGAAACTTATTATACTTGGCTCTGTTGTTTAAGACCAAACACTGCCACATTATTTAATTGCTGGATATTTATTATTTTGTGTACTAGTAATGATTTCTTCTGTTTGAATAGTGCATCTACCATTTCTGCATCTGTTAGTACAAATAAATGTATTTTCTTCACTATGGGGAAGACGTGGGCCAGTTGTCTTCAACTTGAGGCCCCAGGTCCTTTCTCTGCTTTCCTGCATCTGCTGTCTTCCTGGAACTCTGTCCAAGAGATTGCCTGAGTGTCATTAACCTCCTTCTTCCTTCCTTCCTTCCTTCCTTCCTTCCTTCCTTCCTTCCTTCCTTCCTTCCTTCCTTCCTTTCTTTTTTTCTTTCTTTGTGAAGTCAGTTTCTGAAACCCATGTAGGATTACCTCTGCTCTCTTCTGGGCAACCTAGCATGAGAGAATGTCTTCTTTCCCCCGTGTAGGTAACCTTCTCTCTTTTTGTGACTGGACAACAGCCCAGCTTTGTTGTAGCCGCCTATGGCTTCTAATGTTATTTCTCCACATCTGACTCTCTCTCCTGCAATTAATTCCCTTGTAACTAAGCTATCATCAAATAATCCTTATTTAATTGTGCATATATTTTTTGAATTATAATATGATATAAATATCCTTTAAAAGCATTGGGTACTTGCTTACATGTGACAGGGATCATGCTACCTAGCCCTCCCTTCTCCACCCATTCAGTGTTTTCTGTGTTACTATCAGCGGAAGGAGCCTCTGAACCTTTTAAGGCAGTCGAGAATCAGTCAATCAATCTTTCTATTTTTAAATTAGAATTCTTCTTCTCTAGGGACCCACTACTCCACCCAAACTGCATTAACTCGGACTTCTCTCTCCTTTGGTATGTCAACTTGGACAAATCATTTGGTATTCTGTCGTCAGACCCTTTTTTTTATTCCTTTATCCTTTTCTTTTTTCAAGACAGGGTCTTAGATATATAGAATTCTGACCTGAAATTCACTACACAGATCAGGCTGGCCTTGAACTCACAAAGATCTGCCTGCCTCTGTCTCTCAAATGCTGGGATTAAAGGAGTAAGCCCCTTAGCCCAGCTATTAGACACTAATTTTTAAGCTTTCTTTAGCCCTTTGGCATGTGGAGACAGTAGTACCTGTGGTAGTGAAAAGCCACAGTCAGAATAGACAGGAGCATAATCACAGGGTCACAGATGCCTCAGAGAAGTTGTCACCCACCACCCTTGCTCCATCAGATATTTACCAAGCTCTTCTGCATGCTGTAGAAGGATGGTAAGCAATTCCTTAAAGGTCATGTCCCAGTGGGGAGAGCCCGGCTTTGAAGTCTCACAGTTGCTTCACAGGTTGATTCTACCATTCGTGAGTCGAGTGCCTCTGGGTTCTTTTGTTCTTCTATAACCCAACATAACATGTTTCTCACAGGTTTCTGGGAGTAATGAATGGGACAGCCAATGTATTGAGTCACTTAGACATAGGGAAAAAGTTCTGGAACTCTAGCTATCATTCTTAATTTTACATTTTCTAGTATAAAACTCACACATGATTTCTGGAACCAATGTCTTGGCCACATATGAGTCTGTTGTCCATCTGAGTGGCTGTCTATACTGGACATCATCTTACCTGAGCTCAGAGCTCTCATGAGGATGAAGTAACTTTATTTCTCTCCTTTTGGGTGATGGTCCAGCATGTTAATGTACTTTAACACTATTTACCCGGTTGCCTAGGCTAATTTTTTCCCATAGAATTGTATCTACTGTACTGACTTTAGGATTGCAACCTTCTTGAAAATTGTCTTATTGCTCTTAAGCTAGAGTCTTATTCCAGACACAAAGGAGCTATACACTGATCATATCCCTGGGATATGAGCAGCATATACAATTATTTATAATGTGTTCATTCCTTTGTCATTGAAAATCTATGGTATGAGGAGATTTTTAGGAAGACCTATCATTCATAATGCTTAGCCCACCCGCACTTTAGGAAACCTGGCTTTGTCTATTGAGTTCAGCATCCTGACCTTCCTGGAATCTTCCAGTCTGTTCTTTTCTCACACTGTCTAAACTGGGAATAAGTTCTTGTTCCAGGTCCTATGAGGCCAGGTGCCAGTGCATCTTCTCCCGTCCAACAGATGTGCTGTGAGGCTTCTATATCCTGATCATCTGGGGACCAGAGTAAGGCAGAATGTTCTCTGAGTGTGGACAGGGGATCTGGAAAGAATGAGGGAGGAGAAGCTTGTCCTGAATAACTTGAATTCACTAATTTGCAGTTAGCACCGATCTCTGACTTGGACGTCTAGCATGTCTGAAAGGGCATCACCTTTAAATCCTAAACTCTTAGATTGGATCAGTGTAGCGGTCTGTTCTGTTTTTCACCATAAAATAAGTGATTGAAAGTTACTTTGGCTCAATTTATATGCAACCATATTTGAATTATAGATGCAGAGCCTTGGTTTGGGTTTACTTATGCAAAGAAACAACTCTTAGAAGGAAGCAGGGATGCTCACAGGAAGAGCTGCTTGGATGGGGTCAGAGTTGCTATTTCAAGTCCTTGGATCCCCCTTTTAACTCTTGAACTCTTCCTTGGGGCGACTCCGTTCCATTGTCTCTTTGATGTTTGAGCATTGCTGCAGTCTGTGGTAGCTGTTGGTTCAGAGGCACATGAGATTTTTTTCGGACCACATTGATAAAGGGTGTGCAAGAAAGGACACTGGCATCCTGGGTGATGTGTGTGTCTAGGTACCAACCACCATGACAGGGGAAACGGGGTGCTTTCATTGGCAAAATCTGGGTTATGTGCCTGCTCCTGTGGCCTGGTAGCTCAGTGTCTTTTGACTGGGATCCTTCTATGCATCAGTCACCTCACAAAGGGCAAGAGAGGAAGAGAATCTGGACCGGTGAAAACAGCTGACTGTCCAATCCACAGAAAGAAACTAAATTAAAATTATACATTTTTCATAATTAAACAAAACCTATTTTTCATTATCGGCATTATATTCATTCAAAGCATTTACTTTATAGGTTCTATGTTCCAGATCATAAAGAGGTGATTATATTTGCTAACCTTAAATTTTAAAATGTTTTTAGTAAGCTGCTCTAGGTATTGACTTTTCATTTATAGTTTTGGTTGATAACCACAAGACTGAATGGCTCACACCAATTCTTGTTTAACATCTGCGCACACACTGTAAGACACAGGGCTATACGACAGCCTGCACGGCTCTACTCTGGCCATCTCTCCATTCTGCAAGCCTTGCTGAAGAGAAAGCCCACGGAGACACAGAGCTTCTGCGGTGGAGGTGGGAAGTAACAAACCTTGAACAGAGCTTCCAGTTAAACACCTCTGTGCAATCATGGTAGACAAGTGCGCATTATTCTTGGTCCAGCACCTGTAATATAGCCAAGATTAGACGCAGAGAGGTGAGGATGGGATATAGCCTTCTCTACAAAATGTATGGTGCCTGTTCAGCAATGAGTAGATGGGCAATTGTGTTACAGAAACTAAACAGAAAGTAGCTGAAAATGCTCCACCTTTCAAAGAAATAGTATATCTCTGCTTATTTACCTGATATACATTTGTAAAGGAAACATTGGCAGTTGGTTTAATGTTTGCCATTATTTTTCTTTAGAGGGGCAGATGTTGAGTGGCGTCAGCCATGTGTCAGATATGCATTTTGCTTCCTTGCTCTTTTTCGCTGTCTATGCAGCCTTTGATGATGACTGTGCTTTTGATCACCCTGTGCTAGTCACCAACTCATCATAAGGAAAACATGATGGCTAAGAATGAGAAAGGGTGAGGCTTTGTAAAAACAGACACAAACAAATCAATGTCAGCTGTTCCTGAAGTTATGTTATGCTCCTGTGTCTTGAGATATGAGGTGCCGTCAACGACTTCTTTCTATCCCTCAGGTATAGTTGGCTGCAAGAATGTCCTGGGCCCTTATTTCCTGTTTCGGGCAAATGTGTATCCATAAATTGAACAGGCAGTAAGCGAAAATTATAGATGAATGAACTCATAGGTCCTGTTCTATAGAGTAAACAGCGTGTAAATTTTTTATTGATTTTTATTGAGCTCTACATTTTTTTGTTCCCCTCCCTGCCTCTCCGCTTCAACCCTCTCCCAAAGTACCTGTGCTTCCAATTTACTCAGGAGATCTTGTCTTTTTCTACTTACCATGTAGATTAGATGATGTATGTCTCTCTTAGTGTCCTCATTGTTGTCTAGGTTCTCTGGGATTGTAATTTGGAGGCTGGTTTTCTTTGCTTTATGTTTAAAAACCACTTATGAGTGAGTACATCTTGATAATTGTCTTTCTGGGTCTGGGTTACCTCACTCAAAATGATGTTTTCTAGCTCCATCCATTTGCCTGCAAAATTCAAGATGTCATTATATTTTTCTGCTGTGTAGTACTCCATTGTGTAAATGTATCACATTTTCCTTATCCATAATAGCGTGAAAATTAATGTGTGATTCTTCAGTGTAGTGTTAACAGGAGAAAGCTCTGAAGGCTGGCATGGAGGGCAGATGGGGGAAACCATCCTGTGATAAAGTAACAGGGAACATTACTGTAGAAGTTGCATTTAATCCCAGAAAGCATGAACCCCGATTCTCACTAACACGGGTTGTGCTTTTTTCAGACCCCTATTAGAAAGCAAGGACTCAGAGTTGTAGCTAGAAGTATTCTCTGTCCAGCTGGTCCCCCTGAGCTGGCTTTTCTCTGCCTTCCTATTCCCAAAGCCACTTATGAAATAGCCACTCTGAGGCTTGTTATCAGTTACATGTTTGACTAATGTCTAATGTCTTAGGCTTCTTAGTGGATAGCTCTAACAATTAAATGAACCCATTTCTATTAATATTTGTATTGCTATGAGTCTGTGACTTACCGGTGTGGCATGTTATTCCTCCGGCAGCTACATAGCATCCCTTTAACCCCATCTTCTCTCTCTCTCTCTCTCTCTCTCTCTCTCTCTCTCTCTCTCTCTCTCTTTTTCTCTGTTCTAATTTCCTGCCTGGCTTTACTCTGCTAAGCCATTGGCCAAAACAGTTTTATTCAGCCACTGATAAAAGCAACACATAGACAAAGGACATCCTACATCACAAGAGTAGAAGGAGGTGATGAGAAGGGACTAAGAAGCAAGTAGGTGGGGCATGAACACAATAGAAGATGGGTTTTCAGGAGTGCAATGTGTTGATTTTCTCTCTGGTCCCCTTCTTCAGAGCAGCTGGGTACCCTTTGGGAATTCTACCTTGTGGGCCATCCTGTAGTTTCTAGGATATTTTAAGCCTTCAAACTTTTATTGGAAATCCTGAAGTGTGGGATTCGGGGTGCATTTGGTCTCTAGGACATGGTAGAAATCAAAAGATGTCAGAGATACAATAAAAAGTGCTGTCTAGACACCTTGCAAAGGGAAAGTGTTTTTTTTAAAAAAAGATCAATTTTGGGGGAAGTGCACCTGTGTAGGTGCGCATGTCCTTGCAGGTGCATGTGTGTGCCTGAGGTTGGTGTTCTGTGTCTTCCTACGTCACTCTTTACCTTACTTCTTAAGACAGAGTCTCTTGCTGAACCTGAAATTTATTTATTTGAGCAGAAGGGTTGACTAATGATCTCCAGGAGTCCTCCTGTGTCTACCACATGCAGACACATATGTGAATCAACACCATGAAGTAAATGGAACACATTTTCTCACTTTTCTAAAAAAAGTATGTCAATGCTACTTTATAGTTTCTGATTTTATTAGCATTATGTTATTAGTGGCTGGATTATATAGAGGATTCCATAAAAATCATTTTATACAATTTATTTTATTAATGTTGCCAAAATAATTTGTTGGATGTGAAAAAATGTCCAATAGCAAAAATCTTCTCTGGGATCAAATTCTCTAGTTGTATCCCTACATAGCTCCTGAAGCTGGAAGTGGAAGTGGGCATGCAGAACCCCCTCCATCCCGGAATGAAGCTCATATCTGAGGGAAGCAATCCTCAGAGAGCAGGTATCTGCAGGGGAACCACCATGTGAGGAAAGCATCCAATACTTGCTGCCCGGAGCCCATGGGGAAAGAGCAAAAAATGACTTTGTAAAATAAAATACATTAAATCAGAAAATAAATTAATAATGTGACAGGTGATAAATGATTCGAAGAGAGGATTTAAGATAGATGGTCAGACAAGATGTTTGGAGAAATACCTTTAGCTGGGAGCCAGTGTCATGGAAATATGGAGGTAGAGCAGCTCTGGCTGAAGGGACCAGTGCCCACTGATCACCGAGGAGATCATCTTTCCTCAGTAGAAAGTGATTTTTGGTGTTTGTATTCTCTCTCTTCTCCCTTCTCCTCCCCCTCTCTCCCTCTCCCTCTCTCTCTCTTCTTCCCCCCATCTCTTTCTCTAATACTGAGGATCAAGCCTCTACATTTGCATGCCTGGCAACCCCTCTGCCACTGAACCCAGCCCCTTTTTCTTCTTAAAGACACAACCTTTTAAAGCTGAGGGACACTAGATTCCAATAGCAACGGATGTTGCGCAGGCCTCTATACCCAACATTAAAGCCAACATATTAATAGATCTCCTCTGGAATCTCAAAGCATCATGATACTTTCACACAATTCAAATCTTGCCATTTTAAATTTAAAAACTGCCACTGCTGAATTTAATTTCTTTTCCTTATAAGTCCCTTGAAGTTTTGAATGCCAAAAGCTACATTTTGAAAGTTAAATCCCTAGCTTGTTATTGGCCTTTTCACTAGATGCCCATTTTTATTTTACCTGCAGTGAGGAAACTTGATTTATGATCTTTAACTAATCACATTGGTCCAGTTAAAATGCGTCTTTCGGTCTTTTTTTTTCTTCTTAAAGTAGTATTTCTTATCACACTCAACTCCTGTTCTCATTCCTTTTCTTGCCATGATCTACACATGATATACGGAGTCTAGGATGTGTCAGAGGTATGTGTCTTCATCAACTCACATGCTTTATGCAGGTTTATAAGTAACTGTAAATGGTCTTGTTGATGGTGTCATTTCTTCCAATGCTGTGTTCCGGGGCTGTGATTTAGTCTGTTGGGCACAGCCCACCTTTCATGTCCATCCCCTTTCCCCTTCCCACTGCCCCATTGTGGAACAACTAGATTGATTTCATCTCCGGAAACTCTGCACAACTGTTTAGAGATCATCATTTTAGACCATGGGGATAGGATAGAAGGGTTCTTTCAGGTAGGAAGCGAGGTTAATTCTACACAATTTGTTAAACATAAGAACTCTTGTCTTGGCTGAGTAGACGGTTAAAGAACAGTCAGGCCCACATGACAACCAGGACAAGAGTGCTAATAAAGAAAGGCCTTATGATGCTTGACTAGCTTTGGGAATATTAGCATGCCTTTGTAGAGTAGAAAGACAGATGAACAGACAGAGAAGTAGATAGAAAGATGCATGTATGTCATGGTCACTTGGCAAAGCAGACTAGGAACAAAGGTACACTAGATGCACTGAACACACTTATCCAAAGTTTGGTTTCTGACTGGCATTCTCCAATAAAAAGAGTCAAGGCACCTTGGAGAAGTGCTTGATTCTAGGGCTGAGTCAGGCAAATGGATGGAATTTTTACATCCAAGGCTAGCAGCTTGTCAAAAAACATCAAAGCAATCTTCTAGTTGGCATTTTCTTTCCAGACAGCTCCAAGTAAAGACACAGACTTCTTATTAGTTATGAATGCTCGGCCTTAGCTTAGACTTGTCCCACTAGCTCTTTTGTCTTAATTTAACCTGTTTCTATTCAACTACGTTTTGTCTTGGGACTTTTTAACCTTTCTTTTATTCTATATGAATAGTTCTTTTTTATTCTACTTTCTTGCTTCCTCCGTGTCTGGCTGTCTGGCCCCTGGTGTTTCACTGGCATCTCTTTTTCTCTCTAAGCCCCAAGCCTAAATTCCTCCTCCTACTTACTCTTCCTGTCTGGTAGCCCTGTCTATGCATCCTCCCTCACTATTGTCTGTCCAGTCTTTTATTGGACCTATCAGGTTCCTTAGGCAGGCCAGGTAAAACAGCAATAGTTCTTTCCATAAGTAAACAAATGCAACCTATCTTTACATAGTTAAACAAATATTCTGCAGCACAATCTTAAGATGAAACTACTTTTTAAAAAAATCAAGGAATGATTCTTAGAGTTAGACTTTAATTCATATAATAAATGGATCGAAGTTGCTAGGAATCAATTATTTAATATATGAATAGAAGAGAATGGACGTTGCATTACAGACGAATCCCAACAGTGGAAGGAGATAAGGAAATAGAGGAGTGACTGCCAGGCAAGCCAGTAGTCATAGCAAATGCAGATAGGCAGCCTCCTCTAAGCTAGCGTCAGTGGACGGCTGGAGAGGCAAGTCACACGCGCTATCTCCAAGTCCCCTCATCATCACCTATGAATGAACGCACAGCGAGTTTCCACTGAAAATACCAATCGTCACTTTAACCAGATGACCGTGTAGGGACAAACATCACTGGGAACATGGTACATCCGCACCACTCACTTGGATATTGTGGCCAAGAAGGACTTAGCACAAGTTCTGGAACATTCATCCCCCACAATGCATAGCTACAACCTCATGTGGAGCAGTCGGCCCAGGGAGCAGCATCTACACAAGTGTCAAGAGGAGGAAAGGTGGGAAAGAGAAAGAAACTGAAACTGGGGAGTCGCCCTAAAGGTAAAGACACTTGCCTCTGAGCCTGAGTTTAACCTGGGCTTCACAGGGTGGAAAGAGAAAAATGGCAGAAATGAAAAGCGGGCCTTAGTAGAAAACCTGGAGTAACCTTAAGTAAGAACTGTAGTTGAATATGGTAAAATACATTTGATGGTTTGAAAAATCGTGTTGTGACTGGGTGAGAATCTCCCATCACGGGAGGCTGGATGACAGGCATCAAGAGACCGTGCAAATGTTCCAAATTAGCTTTAAATAGAAAAAAAAGGTCCTTAAGTGCGCCCAATGGGAAAGCCTGGCCTCTGCGGTCATAGAATTGCTTGTCTCTTCACTCTCATATTAAGGGAGTTGCTTTCGGTGTCTGTGGAGTAGGTCATCAGAGCCAGCATTTCTTCGTACCCCAAAGTTTGGTAGATAGAGACATAGCTTCTCTCTGAACTTTTCCCACTTCCAAGCACAAATGTGATTTCCAAGACATTGTGTCAGTTCAGGATATTGGTCTGAGAGTTCTGAGACCTGCTTTCTCCCTGAGTTTCTCCATTCCCGAGGAGTCAGGCACTGGGTGGCACCGGGTTCTCCAGGGCTCCTGCTCTGTCTTCAATCCGGGCCTCGAAAACTTCTATTTTCATGATTCTGAAACCTCACGGTACTCTTAAATTCAAAAGCACAGGCTTTCTACATAGATGCACGGGTGTTTTCTGAGTCAGAGTGTCAGAGTAAGTTAACGCGGGGCAGCTTTAAATAAGGCCACTATCTGGTACCTTAACTTCTTCAGTGATCTCTTTCTGGCCACTGGACTTAAAAGCTGGCAAAAGTAGAGTTGTGCTGCCCTCGTGTGGCTACTTGTTGGTACTGCAAGGCCAGGCAAAGGCACTTAAGAGACCCAGGGAGAAGGAGAGAACAGAGAGGTGGAAGATACCTTGAATTCACATGAATCATTCTCTTCCTTGGTAAGGAACTGACCCCAGAGACTCACATTGATCCCTGTGGTGCTCAGTGATTTATGAGCAGATAGAGAGCGAGACCAAAGTCAGTGTGGTTGAAGTCAATTTGTTAGACACACAAGAAGATTCGCAGACTATTCATTTAGCCCAAAGGGGAAACCAAAAAAAACGTTAAACGTATTTGGATCAGGCCTATGTACATCTGTATTTTCTTTATTTTATTATTTTTGTTTTGTTTCTGAGACAGGGTTTCTATATCTATATAATTCTCGGGGAAGCCATTAGAGTCCAGCTCCCAGGCAAGCACACTAAGTAACAGGCAACCAGTCAGAGTCAGTGGTGTAAACCGCCTGTCTGTGTAAACATGGGCGCACAGTGATTGTCGTCCCAGCGATAACCCAAGTTTCTGACACCACCCATCTGGAGAAAGAACCGCAGGCCTGTTTTATGGATTTTCCCACACAGTGTTCACAATCGAAACAGCCTAATAGAGACAATTTTTACAGAGTCCACATGAAGAATAAATCTCGGGCGTTTTATAACCGTGTTGTTCTAAGACGGCATACCTTCCCACGGCACGTGTGCTGATTTTGAGTTTTGCACCTCCATACACAATGTGTTTGCACACTCTAGGCTTCTTATTTGGCCTTATTTGTCTATCTATGTGGCTTGTTTCAAAAATTGATATCTTTTAAAGATATTTAGGTCTGCCATTATGGTCAGGCTGAGCACTTTTTTTTTCTTTGAGAAGTGAAGCTAGTTTACATGTTCTTTTTAAGAAAGCCGCAGTGTAAATATTCTTCGGTAGTCCTTAGCTCAGAGCCACCTTATTGCCCCCAAGCACCTGGGAATCAAATGCACAACTTGTGAGGTGTGCGGTGGCCGCTTTCCTAACCGGTCAGGTAGCCCGAGTAACTCATTCTCCCGAGATAACACAATCATCCGTCTTTTCAGCAGGTGGAAACAAGGTTTGCGTCTCTATCCTGGAAACTGGTGCAGCATTTTCTGTGTGGCCGTTCAGGTCTGTTGGTCCCCCTTCCACAGATATGGACCCCTTACAGCTGTGAGAGCCAGTTGGTCCTTTTCGTCTGGCACAATGGCGTGAGTGTGGATTTGTGGATTCACAAGCATTAACCTTTTCATGTTCCTGGATGCTTTTCCTAAGACACTGCTGTTGTGTGGGTTCTCTGAATGCTACCTCTGATTTAAATGACTTAGAAAGTAAGGGTGAGCTCTACGTACAGTCCGTGCACCTCACCATGTACAGTTTAGTAAATAAAGGTTGCTTTGTTTCGTACTTTTGGCTATCTCTTCCAAAACTGAAAGCCAGGGGGCATTAAATTTAGTGAACTGCAGTACTAGAGAACACCTCCTGTCTCTCCCATACTAGTGCCCCTTGATATTCTCTCTCTCTCTCTCTCTCTCTCTCTCTCTCTCTCTCTCTCTCTCTCTCTCTCTCTCTCTGTGTGTGTGTGCGCGCATGCACACAAAGACTCGTGTGTAAAGACCAGAGAACAATTAGCCAAAGTCACTTCTCTCCATCCACCGTGTAGGTCTTGAGGATCAAACTCAGGCTGTCGGGCATCAAACACATTTACAAACTGATCTACCTTACGAGCCCACAATGTATGTTCTTTAAAAAAGAGAGAGATTTGTGTGTGTGTGTGTGTGTGTGTGCATTGGTGTGTATGTGGGTGGATGTGTGTACATGTACAGAGATCCACCTGCCTCTGTATCCCGAGTGCTGGGATTAAAGGTGTGCACCACCACCGCCTGGCTGGTATTTCAGCCTTTTAACAATAAATTCAATTTTTACTTTTTCTGTTTTACTTTTTATTAAAAATATTTATACAATATATTTTGGTCATATTATTTTCCCTCCCCCTACTCTTCCAGGATCCTCCTTACATTCCTACCCACCCAACCTTATACCCCTCAAACCCCAAAGCAGGATAAACATCAACAAAGACAAAATTCAAAGCAGAACAAAAAAATAAAACTGAAAAAAAAAGCACATTAAAAAAATGAAGTCTGCTTTGTCTTGGCCAGTTCCTCCTTGGCATGAGGCCGGGCCTGGGGTGCAACTGATATAGCCCAGTGACACTCCTTTGGAGAAAACTCATTTTAGCAGGTGATTATTACACCAGTCACTGGTGGAAGGAATTTTACACAGTTCTGTTTTAGTGAGCAGGAGCAGACTTGGCAAGGCCATTCTGGGCCTCAGGTTGAGATCTCGAGGGAAAGAAGATTTAGATTCCTGGGAACCTGACCTTTACCCCTGAAGAGACTGGAGTTATCAGTCCCAAGGGCATTGTGTGCTCTGTCTGCCACTTGCCTGAGGTATCTTGTATTCCCCTTTGCGACATTTCTCACTTTTAGCTTCCTTTGCCCTGTTGTATGATGGCTTCCTGCGAACTCTGTCTCAGTTTCCTCATGGCAAACTGTTTAGAAGATGCTGTAACTTCTTGATCAGTTTGCTTGGCATAGATATAATTTGTGAAGTACCCCCTGAGCCCAAGTTTCCTATCATCTTTATCCTTGGGTCTCCTGGTCCTTCCTCCCAGGAACCTGTCACCTACTGGTGCAGGTGGGAAGCTATGGCAGGATGTAACTTTAGTGTTCTTACTTGAGACAAAGGAATCTGGAGCAGTGCAGGGGTGACTTGGCAGAGGAGAGGGAATTTAAGTAGGACTTCTCAGCCTGAAGTGCAGAGGTGAGGTGGGGAGCAGGGGGTGTGAGTAAGACTTCTCAGCCCACAGTGCAGGGGTGACGTGGGGAGCAGGGGGTATGAGTAGGACTTCTCAGCCTGAAGTGCAGGGGTGAGGTGGGGAGCGAGGGGGTGTGAGTAGGACTTCTCAGCCCACATTGGTGGTTGCAGAGCATTGCGCTTGGAGATTATAGGCAAGTAAGTTTACAAAAATCCTGTTTGAGAGAGCATCTAAGACACGACACCCACAAATCTTGTGTCCCCTTGTCTTCCAAACATAACATGGTTTAAGTGAGCAAGCATACAGGCTCACCTGACTGTTTGTCACTTATTATGAGCAGAAAAGTAGGAACGGTTTTAATTCAGGAAGCTTCCTTTTCCTCCGGTGCAGAATCTTATCGCCATTTAGAATGTTCCGGCCCAGCCCTCATGCATATTTTGTTGGACTGGGTTGTTAGAATTCTGACTATGTTTAACAAGTTTAACGTCCTTCCTTCCTATTTTGGTTGTTTGATCTAAAAAAGAAAATGTAGAAAAATTTCCCCTGTCCATAAGGACCCATCGTTGATTCATTAGGGAATCTGAAACTTGCTGCTGATGTTTGTTTTCTCCAGCCACCCCGCTGCAGAGGCTGCCTATCAGACCGCGGGTCGCAGGTTGAAAGGAAGGGAACCTGCTCCTTCTCCCGAGGGTGGCTTTATTCCACAAGCACATCTGACTAGCGTTCAGAAACTGCCACCTGAGGAATTGAGCGCTGAGGATGATGTAAGCTCTGTGGGAGCTGCCCTGGGAGAGGCTGGGTTGGCATAACGGGAAGTGTGGCTCCTCTGCCTGCACACCCTTATTCCCCAACTGGTTCAGAGCTGTTATTCCTGGGATGTTACCACTAAGATGCCGACGACGTTTGCATGGGTAAATGTCAGCAACAGAACACTTAGGTCTGGTTTAGTGTTAGTCTCTCTGCAACCACATACGTTCTTCTGGAGATGAAGACAATCCACTCTTTAGATGGTCTTTGGTGGTCCAGAGCCCTGGTGATTTAGTTTTCATGTGAGTAGAGATTGCCTAGAAAACCCCAGGATGACTCAAGCTTATTCTCTCTGGGCCCTCTTTTTACAGACTCATTGTTTTACTTCTGAGTCTAGGGTGAAATCCTTCTCAGGTCTGGAGAAGGCTCTGGGTTCCATAGCCAGCTTGCAGCCCAGCAGGTCTGTTTGCCCTCAGTCACCAGATGTTCTAAGCTTCATGCTTCGTCTCTGGTTGGGGTCTAAGGCTATGTACTAATCTTAAATAGCTCAACCAAGTATAGTTAAATGTGATTAGGATTAAGGGAATAACGGATGTATGTCTGTGTGTGTGTGTGTGTTCTGAGTGGGTATGTCAGTATGTTTTAGGGGAAAAAAAGTCAGGAGAAAATGGAAAGATAAAGATATTAACTACCCATGTTCATAATTAGTTAACTAACAAGGCAGTTAGATTTTGTTCATAATTAGCATAATTAGTTAACTAACAAGGCAGTTAGATTTTCTTCATAATTGGTTAACTAACAAGGCAGTTAGATTTTTGTTGTAGTTATTTTTGAGTTGGTTTGTTTTTTCTTTTTTTTTTTTTTTTAAAGAAAATCCCCGGTGATGACTAAATTACTTCGGAGAGATAGATAGATAGATAGATAGATAGATAGATAGATAGATAGATGATAGACAGAGGGAGAAAATTGATAGAAGATAAGAAATAAAATAGAAAATGATTGAATAGTTAAATAAGTAAAATACATAAAATATAGCTGTCTCTAAGGGAATTTACACTATTTTAGTAAATCTACTGAAATTTTCCACAGTAAGCATGTGTCACATTTATAATAGGAAAATTTTCTCCTGAAAATATTTTACTGAAATTTTCAGAACTGTTTAAGACTCAGTCCACCAGTTCTGCTTGGGAGGAGGCTTCCGGGTGAGAGATCCTCTAGTCCCTGCAAGTATGCTCAGGGACAAACTGGCTTTCCAGTTTCTTCAACAAGCTCCATAAAACACAAGTTCATTTTTGAAAACTAGATAGAACTGTAGTATGAAACAGTGCATTTGTAAATTTTAGGACTACAATTAAATTGCAAGCATTCTGTCTTAGATTTCCTGTAAGAAATGAAAATGTCATGGATATTTTCAGAATGTCCACTGAGGGACAGGCAAGCCTGCTGGGCTGCAGATTGGCAATGTGGCTCAGCATCCTCTTCGGGGCAGAGGAGGATTTTGGCTCTAGACAGATGAGAGAAATTATCTGTTTGCAAAAAGCAAGAGCCAAACCATGGGGCACCAGAAAAATTATATAACTTCTGTGAAATCCTGGTGAATAGTTTGCCACCCTGTATCATTTTCTTGAAATTTCTTTCCCAGGGTAGAAAGAGCTTGAATACTCAATCTGGCAGATAGACCTTTGCTGCGCTGCTGTTCTCAATTTTTGTTGCTGTTGTTTTATGTGCATGGGTGTTTTGCCTGCATGTATGCAAGTGCAAGTGCCCCCAGATGCTAGGAGAGAGTGCTGGATCCCCTGAACTGGAGCAAGTGGTTGCTAGCTGCCGTGTGTGCTGGAAGGCAAACCTGGATCCCCTGAAAGAGCAGCATGTGCTCTCCAGCCCTGACATGTGGTTTTCTGTTCTTATGGCTTATGCTGCATTTGTGAAACAAACCCCATCCTCTTTTCTCGTGGCCTGCGGTCATACCTCATGATAAACTTACAAAGTGGGCTTTCTGTACCTGAAAGTTGGCCCTTTCTACTCTTGCTGCCATCCAATTATTCCTCTGCCTTTATGAATCTCTCTCTCTCTCTCTCTCTCTCTCTCTCTCGGTGCACAAGAGACTGATTGTACTGAAATCTGGCCTTGTAAATTGTATTCTGCTAATAAAACGAAAGCATCCCTTGTCTTCGTGCGAGACTAAAATACACAGCTTCTCTTGGGAGGAGAAGTATGGGTGTATACCCAATTAACTTTTTGCCATACCTTGCTTAGAAACGGAATAACAGACCATAAACATTTCACAGAAAGAAGCAGTCTGCTGGGTTCTAAATATAATTATTTACATAGATCGTGCACTTTAGAAAAAAAAATCTCTGCTCTGCTAAAGAGATGAATTTAAAACAGTTACATTTGGCTCCAATGCATGTATTCAGTTAAGCAAAGATCACTGTGGGCGTGAGATGGTCCTCAGGCCTGGGACTACCTGCGGTAGTAGGGTGAGCTGAGCCCCAGCCATGCAGGGGTCATCCTGCATGTCATAGAGACCATCGATCCATGGCATTCTGTCGGGAAAGAATCCTCTTTGAAGAAAACCAGTGCCTCTAACCATTTTTAAATAAACCATCAAGATTCAGGAGACATGTAGTTACATTTAGGGATTTGGTTTATTAGAAAGTTCCTGCGTTATAATAAAATTACAATTAGTTATGACCTTAAGGTAAAGTATCACCCAAACCCTCCTAAATGAACAATCTCTGGTGAGTCACTAGGTTAAGAAACCACACAGACTACATGCTCCAAGGTTCAAAAACTTAATATATTTGACCAGTGGTTCTCAAACTTCCTAATACTGTGGACTTTTACACTTCCCCATGTTGTGGCGACCCCCAACCACGAAATGTATTTTTATTGCTACTTCAAAACCAAACTGTTGCTGCTGTTATGAATTGTAATGTAAACATTTGTTATCTGTTATGAATTGTAATGTCAATATCTGTTATCTGTTTGGGTCTCAGCGTGATTATCTCAGCAGATCTAGGGGAAACTTTAACAAAACTGAACGCATGTTCTTCAAATACAAAATTCTCCTAACAAAATGAAAGTATTGATAACCCTTTCAATGTGTAAATAACATCTACAAAATCATCAATAAGCTTACGCGCCACAAAGCGAATAGTTGTAGAATTTCTCATCGGTGTAGTCTTGGAGATCTTTGGGAAAAAAAGAAGGCAAGGGAAAGAGAAAAACAGCCTTCAGTGCTACAGATGTGAATCCTCCACAAGACCCTTTGCTTCTGTGAGGTGACCGCCCAACAGTAAGGCCTCACGATACCAAGACACATGGTCCACGGCAGTGCTAAGTAAGCTAGCTCTTAACAGCCCCCATTTCACCAGCAATGAGACAGAAAGTGACCACTGGGATGTTATACAGCGCAGAAAATAAGCTTTAGCTAGATGGACTTCACGGTGGAATTTAAGAAATAGATTACCAAATTAAAAACCAACTGCCAAGTATTACGTGGAGTATGCTAAATCTAGGCAATGGCATACCATCCTGACACCTTAGGCTTTTATTTCTTAGCGATCTCCTCAGACCACGGTCTGATTTATCGTCATTCAGCGGGGAACCTAATTATCCAGTAAATATGATCTTTGCTATTCTATGCGCCACTCTTCTGTTTAATAGAATGGAGTGGCGTAAGCACGTTTCCAGTAGCATATGCTGCTTTCAATTCTTAGTTTGTTCAATAGCCCGTCTTCCCAAGTTTCTTTTTCCCGATGTCAAGTATAGTATGGATCCAGCTGTGTAGCTGGTGACTCACAGAGCCCTTCGCTGTCTTTGGCTCCCTACCGCAACATCCTCCTGCTGATACCTTTACATTAAAACTCTTATACTGGATACGGCAGAGAAGAATTTTAGGGAGTTGGGAGGCATGAATTGCATTCCTGGTCGTTCTCTTTACCTACTATGTGAATTGGAGAAGTTGTCCAGACACTTCTTATTGAGCATTCCGTGTAGGGACTGTCTGTCCTGTGCTGTTGCGGAATTAAGTATTCCTTGTGTTTGAGTAACTACAAGGATCTGAGAGACAGAGGAAATACAGGCAGGGCAAGCAGAGCAGTCAACACCGATGTTCACTAGAAAAGCGTAAGTCACTCCAGGGAACACCAAGGATAGAAGAGTCGCGGTTTATTTTGATGGTGGAGATGAGGAAAAGTCTCGGTACTGAAGTGATAACTGGACCAGAGACACACAAAGTGCACATAAGCATTGACAGCCTATGTCGAGCTGACCCAGGGCCAGAACCTTTGGGTAAGCATTCTGGAAGCTGAAAGAGGGACAGAGTCAAATCAGAGTTTGGCTGCTATCGATTTGTTTTGCTTCTTTATTTTTGGGACAGAATTTCATGTATCCCTGGCCTCAATATCACTATGCAGTGAAGGATGACCTTGAACTTCTGACCCTCTTCTTTTACCTCACCAGTTCTGGGGTTACAGGTGGACACCATCAAACTCTATTAGTGACTTTGATATTTTAATTGAAATTAAGGCCACCATGGAAGCTTCATAAATGAGCTGTTCACTCTCAGAGATTAATTAATGAGATCCTGGACAGCCTAATAATTTTGATGCATAACCTATCAAGCAGTATTATGCTGTTTTACTTGCTATCATTTTAAGAGGTTAAGTTTTGTTTTTTATATATAAGAAGTTAGTGGCTCATGGCTACTATTAAGAATTGAGGAAACTTTTCATTTGATTTGGCTTATTGGATTGTCAAAAAATAAATGAAGGCCTGAGACACTGTGTCCTTTAAAGCTATGACATTTATCTAGTGTCCTGAGGGCACTTACCAGAGATCCTTTTTGAGGTTTTCTTGGTATCCTGTGCCCAGTCTTATCTGTGCTGATGACTGCCTATGGTTTCTAGAGTTTGCTTTGTTACTAAAGTTGTGTATGTGTCTTAGTTGGTTTTTATTGCTGTGAAAAGACACCATGACCATGGCAATTCTTATAAAGGAAACCACTTAATTGTGGTGGGAGCTTAGAGTTCAGAGGTTCAGTCCATTATCTTCATGGTGGGGCATGGTAGCATGTTGGCAGGCATGACGCTGAGAGGTAGCTGAGAATTCTACATCTTGAGATGGCAACAGGAAGTGGTCTGAGACATTGGGTGTCACTTGAGCATATATGAGACCTTGAGGCCCACCTCTACAATGGCACTCTTCCTTCAATAAGGCCACACCCACTCCAACAAAGTCATACCTCCTAATAGTGCCACTGCCTTTAGGGACCATTTTCTTTCAAACCACCACAGTATGGGCAGTGTTATTTTTCGTCATTTTTTTCTTCTTTTTTTTGTAATATAATTTTTAATTGAAAAAAAAATTCCACCTCCTCCCCGCCTCCCATTTCCCTCCCTGTCTCCCTTTTCCCTCCCCCTCCTCCCACTCCTCTCTCCCTCCCCCACTCCTCTCCCCCTCCCTCTCCAGTCTGAAGGGCAGTCAGGGTTCCCTGCCCTGTGGAAAGTCCAAAGTCCTCCCTACCAAAAAGAGCCCAGGACCAGATGGTTTCAATGCAGAATTCTACCAGAACTTCCAAGA
This sequence comes from Alexandromys fortis, assembly GCF_014885135.2. Taxonomy (NCBI): domain Eukaryota; kingdom Metazoa; phylum Chordata; class Mammalia; order Rodentia; family Cricetidae; genus Alexandromys; species Alexandromys fortis. The sequence goes on from NW_026067992.1 coordinate 1,633,188, forward strand.
AGACCTAATACCTATACTCCTTAAGGTATTTCACAATATAGAAACAGAAGAGTCATTACCAAATTCCTTTTATGAAACTACAGTTACTCTGATACCAAAACCACACAAAGACTCTACCAGGAAAGAGAATTACAGACCAATCTCACTCATGAACATAGACGCAAAAATCCTCAACAAAATACTGGCAAACCGAATCCAAGAACACATTAGAAAAATTATCCATTATGATCAAGTAGGCTTCATCCCAGAGATGCAGGTCTGGTTCAACATACGAAAATCTATTAATGTAATCCACCATATAAATAAACTGAAAGAAAAAAAAACATATGATCATTTCATTAGATGCTGAAAAAGCATTTGACAAAATTCAACATCCCTTTATGATAAAAGTCTTGGAGAGATTAGGGATACAAGGGTCATACCTAAATATAATAAAAGCTATTTACAGCAAGCCAACAGCTAACATCAAACTAAACGGAGAGAAACTCAAAGCCATCCCACTAAAATCAGGAACACGACAAGGCTGTCCACTCTCTCCATACCTCTTCAATATAGTGCTTGAAGTTTTAGCAATAGCAATAAGACAACATAAGGGGATCAAGGGGATTCAAATTGGAAAGGAAGAAGTTAAACTTTCGTCATTTTTTCTTAATAGCATATCTCTGTGTAGTGAAAAGCACTTACACAGATGTTGTAGAGTGTGACATTCCTGTCACTCTGTCCAAGAAAATGAGTTGGAAGGAGGCCATGCTAAAGTGGTTACCAGACTAATAACTTTATTGGCTTTAATATTTATTCCTTTTTTCATCAAAGGACCTTCATTCATGAGACTAGAACTTGAATATAGTAGAAATCCACAAGCCTTTGGGGTTTAGAAGGTCTGTGTTTGTGCCTGGCTTTGTCTAGGTGAGTGGTGCTATCAGTTACAGTCAAATCTGGAGACAGACACCACTCAGGGCTTCGAAAATAGAAAGGTTAATATAAGATATGCCAATGACAGTGCAGATGGAAGCAACAGACTTGGCTAGGAAAGCGAATTCTACAGCGGCGCTGTCACGCACGAGGAGCAGCTGCTGTCACAGGACTGAGACAGGGCTCTAGGACAGAGGTCCAACTGCGCCCGAGGCAGAGCTCCAGATTGCTCTGGAGAATGGATGATCCAAGTCGCTTAGTGCCTATTCCTGGGACTCATGACAGACCCGCATTCTGGGGTCCTCAGAGAAATCTACAGCAAATCTACACCTCAAGACATGCTGCAGCGTGGCTGAAGTCAGTGCTTCAGGAAACCGCCCATGGCTGTTCACCGGCAGCCACCATACACTGCAGCTTCCAAGGCCAGAGGCAGGACAGTGAAGGAAACTGCATGCTGTAGGAGTCCTATGCTGCAGAATGCACAGATGCTGCAGGAGCTGAGCACTGGTGGGTGCAAGGAAGGATGGGGATTGCAGGTGCTTGTTCAGATGAAGGGAACGTGAGACCTGGCATATGGATCATCCACATTGGAAAGCTCCATGGCAAGGTGGTCACCAGGCTGGGATCAGAGTCACAAACTGCCAAGGGATTGCTCCTTCTGGTTCTGTGGGGCTGGGACACAGAACTATTGTACTTTCCATTTGCAATTTACGTTTGGCTATTGTGCAGTGTGAATAGCAGAAAAAAAAGTCAATAAAGTTGTACATTGAAAACTGAGAAGAAAAACAAACAAAAAACAAAACAAAACAAAAAACCCGCCTTTGCCCCAGAGCTCTTTACCAACAAAGCTTATGCTTGGTGTAAGGTGGAGACCTCCGCAAGGTCTAAGCCTGTCAACACGTATACACAGTCATGGGTAGACTGAAGCGGAAGTGGAACAAGTCAGTGGCTAGCACTGAGTAGAGTCTGAGGTATCAAAAGGATTGATTGACTTTTGGAATTCAAAGTTCAGAAACACGGCACGGAAATTCCGTGCTACAGAAAGTGGTTTACTGTAATTGAACACAAACAGATATGAATCTACAGTATGCCAAAGTCAGATCGGAATGACTGTATCAAAGGAATTGTTAGCTCTTTGGGGGAATGCTACTTCATGATTCCACTTGAGGAGTGTTAAATTGAATTTTGGCTTATTTGAGCTCCTACGATAAAGTAGACTCCATGTTGGTAGTCATGAGTAGTGTGTTTAAATAATGTAAAAGAACATTGTCAAATAAGATTATAGATCATCATACAAAGTAGGGCCACCATATTTAGTTCCCAGCTACAACCATCCCCATTGCTGTACCCACTAGGCTCAGTTCTAGGTATTTTTTAAGCTATTGAAAATGGAATTTTTCTTTGATTTCTTTTGCAGCAAGTTCATTGTTTGTACATAGAAAAACAACTAAGTTTTGTATGTTGATTTTTGTATCCTACTTTGCTCTGAGTATTTATCAGTTCTCAGTGTTTTTTTTTTTTGGAGCAGTCATTAAGGTCTCTAAACTATAAGACAACGCCATCTGCACATACAGATAATTGGGCTTCTCTCTTGCTGTGTCTCCTTTATTCCTTTCTCCTTTCTTATAGCTATAGCTAAGACTTTGACCCTGCATTATATAAGACTTAAGAAAATGGCCATCTATATCTTATTCCTGATTTTAGAGGAAAAGATTTTGATTTTTTGTCTCATTTATTATAATGTTCATAAGGGGCTTGCCACAAAATATCTTTTCATGGCGTTTCTTTATATCCTTCATCATAAAGGAGTATTGAACTTTGTTGAAATCTTTTTCTGAATCAACTGAGATGATCATGAGATCTCTGTTTCTACATTATTTATGTGATGGATTACACATATTGATTTGCCTGTGTTGAAGCCATCTTGCACCCTGCAGTCCAGTGAACTTTGTCATGGTGTTTGAACTTCTTGATGTGTTGCCTGAACAAGGATCTCCAGAATTTGCTGAGAATTTCTGTACACGCGTTCACTAAGGAGGGCTCTAGTTTTCACGTTGGAACTTCAGTATCTATGTGGACATGGGTGTGGCGCCAATCTGCTTGTTAAATCTATAAATGGCATTTCTGTTCATATTTAGATACTTCTCAGTACCTCACAAATTTAGTGGTGGATATAAAGAACAAGGAAATTAAAATTGATTCATAGTCCGTTGCTTGCTTCTCACATTAGAAATGACTTCTTTTCAGAGCGCAGAACAGCTGAATATGGCATGGTCCTCTGTTTTCTTAGCAGATTTCCACGATTCTATTCACCAAGAAGTATTTTCTGCTAACAATATCACTAGGTTAAAATCATTAATCACAAAAGCTTATGTGTAAAAACACTATCCTAGAAATTATCCTAATTTCTATCAACAGGATACTAAGAAAGTATGATAAGACCAACTGGCTATCTCAGACCAAATGATCAGCCTTGAAAACATACACATACGAGCAACATTATCCAGACTGAAAAAATTAGACACGATCTCAGAGCATTTATCAGTATAATATTTTAAAGCTTTACTTGACTAGAAAATAGATTATACATTATAAAATCAACCTTAAGAGACACTATCTGAAACTACTGCTATAGGAATGTCAGTGGATTAAAATAATGTGCATAAATGATCTCCAAAGAAGTCCTGCTAATAGTTACAAAAAGTGTGTTAGATTATATAAGGAAAACGTGTTTTCTGTACTGAGAATCAAACTGCAGCCTTGCAAATGCTAGACAGTGCTTTACGGCTGAGCTACATACTCAGGGTGACTATTTTAACTAAATGACAATGGATGTGTGACACGGATAAATCTCAGATATATTATTAAGCAGGTAAAATACTGCGACATTCAAAACCATGCACATTTTAATTTATGGTGCTTTGCAGCATCAGGATAATGGCAAGGCTGCCTTTCAGGGGTTTGCCAAGGGAAACCTAGAAGGTTTCGAGATGCTGCTAACGTCAAGTAATTAGCAACAGCTGTGTGGGATAGGCCTAGGTAAACCTCACAGTTCAGCAAAGCTAAACTTTAGAGCCGCCAATCTACATTCATTTTGAACACAACTGACCACGACTGGTAAAACTTGAGTTTACACATGGGAAAATAACAATTTAAAATGCTGTAGTACAATTTAATGGTAGGTAGCCATTGTATGACAGTCCCTAGAGTTTGCCAATGGTTGATAAGAGGTGCTGATGTTACCTTGCTGACTCTTAATGCCAAACTAAATTTGAGTGTGCCGTACTATCTACATTGTGCAAAACAAACGCCTAGAAGATAATACACTGAGAACTCTTAGCAGTGTTGTAGAAAATGGTAGTGTAACAAAAACACTCTTCTACTGCTCCAAATTTTAAAATTTCGGTTAACTTTTAGTAAGTTAATAATTGATGTAATTGCTGGGAAGGTGAATACTTAGGGAACTGCTCCATTTGTAGAAGGCCAGGATGTGTGATGTGGGGCCATTGTGAGGACAGCTACGGTGACACAATGTCACGGAGGAATTGTTGGCGAGTTGTCGAGGGACGGGACAGAGGCTGGAAGGAGCTGAGTTAGAGTGGCACGCTGCGGACAGTGACATCAGAGTTGGCATAAGATGTGTGTGACATGGTGTGAATTGCTGGATTGGGATAGAGGAGGAGCTCACTCAGGGAGCATCCAAGAGGGGCTGGCAAGGGCCTGAGAGCTGCCGCTGGATGTGGACATCCAGTGACTTTCCCGATATCCACAGCTGAAGGAAGGAAAGTTTTATTTGCCTCGTGGTTTTAGAGGGTTCTTTCCATCGTGGTAGAGAAGCTAGGACAGACATCAGTGGATATTGTCGCAGCCAGAAAGAAACAGGGATGCTAATGCTGAACTTGCCTGCTCCTTTTCTTCTAACAGGACCCAGCCTATAGGACTGGGACCCCTGCATTCAAAGTAGGCCTTCCCTACCTCCTCAGTAAACCCACACTGGAATACCCACTTCAATATTTCTTTGTTCAAATTGACATAAGATCAGTCATATGAATTAGCTTCACCGAGTGCATGAACTTCCCTGCGGATAATGAAGGGGGGTGGGGAGAAAGGGGGTAATGATGGGTGGTGGTGGGGAGGGAGGCAGGAGTGGCTGTGGTCTGCTACTGCCCATGCTGTTTCTTCCGTCTCGTCAGGTTGTAAGACACATACAGAACAATGTCTTCTTGAAGCCTTCCCTGAACTGCACGTGTCCATCCATGCTCTCCTCCCTTTATCCCTACACCACCACATGAGCTGACACTCAGCTCACATTATTTAGTTATTTAACACCATGTGGTATCAGCGTTGGAAACAGATGAAGCTGACAGGGGCACCAGTTTAACCAGGAACCTTGGCTATGCTCAACAGTTCAGGCAGATTAATTTGCCTGTTTGGAAAAGCAGCTTTGTCTCAGACTCCATCTGTGGTTTTCATTTTTTTTGTGAGCAGCGTGGTCTCCATGCATCTGTGCTCAAAGCGACAATGACGACTTGTTAAGTAGTCACCTAACGACAATGACGACTTGTTAAGTAGTCACCTAATGTTTGTACCTTGTCTTCGGTATCTGGCCGTGGTTTTTTTCTTTTCCACGGATAAACTTGCAACATCAAATGACACGCATGAATTCCAGACAGATTCTATCACTCGGCTGTCACCAAGAGTGCCTCTTTTGGCGTTGCAGAGCAATTTGTTTAATGACACAATTGCTGGGCTGTGGAATGGAAAGCTGTCATCTTTGTTGCTCAGGGTTCCTGGGGACTGCAGAGAGCCAAGCAGTTGCAGCATGATTACTGTGTCTGGAAAACTGCTATCACAGCCTCCGAGTGCTGGAGCAAGGGCTGGCTCTCCACTGCTTTTCTTCCCGCTTGGGTAGATGTTCCTTTTCTAGGGGCTTCCCTACGAGAGCTGATTTTACTAAACTCATCAGTTTTAAACTAGATTACAAAGCAGAAAGTCCTTAGACTTTGAGAGTGAGGTCTGCAAACTCCTTTATATGCAAGATATCCTAAGATTATATTGGGAGGAGGGAGCACAAAGAGATGCACAAAAGCCCTTATCTTCCCAAATTTCTCAGCGAAGATACGAATCTTCCATGTGCTAAAGTGAAAAGGAAGAGTATATTTATTGTGTAAGGAGATAGGCGGGACAAAGTACTCAGAGGAAGGATGGTCTGTTTGGGGAAAGTTCCTGGGTGAGGTACTGTAGGAAGCTGGGCTACGAAAACCTACTAGTAGTAGAACATCCAGGGGTAAAGACAAGCCTCTGCCATGGTGCTTTATTTCTGGGGTGCATACAGAGGGGAATCTGCCCTATGGAAGAGCGCCCACTGCAAGTGTATCTTCATGATGTCCAGACCCAGAAATTTTGATCGAGTTATCTTGAATTCGGTTCAAGAAGACCCCCCCAACACACACACACACACACACACACACACAAACAACAACTATATGTGGTCTCCATGCAAATGACCCATAACTGCCGCTCTGACAGCTGAGTAGCTTTTGCAAACGGGCCATAGCTCCTAGGCAAGAAGAGCCCTTGTCCAGGAAAGATTTCATGCAAGAGAAGTAATTAGTTCTCTGTCTCAAAGTATGGGTGGAATTTATTGCTCAGGTGCTATGGAAATTTTAATTTGAATGAAACATGCATAATTAGTGTTCCTCTTCTCCCCCCACACCTTGAATTTCCAAATTCTTTATCTAGTGAAGGCGAGGTTGTCCTTCACCTTCAATCTTACCTGAGAACAGATTCATCCACTGCTTTTTTACCACTATTCAGAGCAGAGCTAAGATGGGGGAATTTGTATAATCAGGCTTCTTGCTTCAGTGACTGGAAGGTGTTCAAGCCTCGGGAAACACAATTCTCTTCAACGTGATTTGAGAGTAAAAAGGCTCACAGAGTGAGGCCTTTCCTACTTCAGCCCACAAGGTGGCGCCCGTCCCCCATCCCTGGCCTACTAGCAAGCGGTGCCGCGATGGTGTCCAAGGCAGAGAATCTGGGGAGCTCCTGTCAGTCAGCCTTACCGAATGGCCTTGTTTGAATTATTCTTAGAACACAGAGTGACAATATTCTTTGCTCTTTACCAGCTTGCTTTAGCTTGTCTCAATGCTGAAGGTCGCGTTATCCTGTTCCAGAAACAATGTAAGGATCAATGGACTCTGTAGAAGAATCAGAGGCAAAACAGCTTCCCAGGACAACGAGAAAAAGACAAAAGATAAAAAGAGAGAAAGGTCTAGAATCAAACGCGTACGACCCTTCTAGTAACCCATAGACCATGGAAGCTAAGAGAAAAGAAGGGAATAGGGAAATCCTGGCAGATGCTGAATCCCGACTTCTTTTACTTTTCCCAATGTCAATTTTCAAGGTCAGACTTAAGAGAAAATAGGTTACAAGCTATGACAAGGCTGTGGAAATCAAGGCTGAAGACTGATGGCTATTGTTACATTTCTTCAGCGTCAACAGATGAAAGGTTCATGCAAATGTCTAGGATTAAGAAAAATCTCACTAGTTTTGTTTGCAATGTGATGTTCTTGAAGCATTCAGACAATTTAAAAATTTTCATCTATATGTACTGTATTTACATCCTTGCCCCTCCACCATTTATTCTTAAATTCATTGCCTCTTTTCCTTTAATTATTATCATTACATGTATGCATATTAGAAATTAGCATATATGACTTTTGAGTCCATTTTGTGTTGCTTGATAAGCATTACTAGTTGATAAAACATTAGTGGGACTTTTGGAATTCGGAGATTCTAAGGCTCCTAAGTCGAGTGTAGACCTGCATTCCATCACCCAAGGGGCCAAGCCCAGTGCCTGGCATGTGCTAGCCTTGCACACACAGCACCAGTGTTTCTCGACTGGGATCGCAGAGTGCTCCCAAGTTACCTGTTCCTCTTGCCACTTCGAGAACCCAGAAATTCACTTGGCCACAGGGGGATTTTCTAACAATACTTCATGTGAAGCAAAGATCAAACCATCAAGCTGATTTGGCTGAGCTAAAAATGACCTTTATTTATGTTTTCTTACTAAGCTTAACTGTGGTGATATTTTGTTTGTGCTTTAACAAATTAAGGTTGCGTGAAGATCTGAGTGATGAGCTAGCCACACTAAGTAGTAGTCATAGAAGCCAGGCACACACATTTAATCCCAGCGATCACTCAAGAGACAGAGGCAGACAGATCTCTGTGAGTTCAAGGCCACCCTGGGCTATGTAAGAGTGAATCAGTCTAAAAGAGAAATAGAACCAATCAGTGGTGGTGGCTCACACCTTTAATCCCAGGACTAAGGAGGTGGAGACAGGAAGTGATATGGCTGAGTGGAGAGAAATATAAGGTGGGAGGAGACAGGAGCTCAGGAGTCAGTCCGAGACGGCATTCAGTCTGAGGACTTGTAGAGAAAGGATACCCCATTTGGTCTGTGGATTTTGTGGAGGTAAGAACTAGGGGCTCTGTTTCTCTGATCTTTCAGCTTTTACCCCCCTAATACCTGACTCTTGGCTTTTATTATTAAGAACAATTAGAACTCGCACTACATTTAAGTCCATATATGTACTTATTCCCAGTACTTAGGTCCCAGGGTTCATATAAAATATTCAGCCAAAAGAAAATGATTAACTTTTCTTAGTAAATTCAGAGTATTGATGTTATATCCGTTTTTTAAAAAATCTCCAGAAGTCTAAAATATAGCTACTAAAATAGGTACTTGATATTATCCTCTAACCTTTCTTTAAGTATGACTTCCCATAATACTGATGCTTATATTTTTATCAAGGTCGGATGTAGGGTCCCCTGCACTTTTGGGTGATTTTCATATGAGAAGCAGAGGTTCCTCTACCCCTTTCCATTCATTTTGCCTCAAGCATTGTTTTGGATCTCCTGTGAGAGGGTTTTACGGAGCAGGGAGAGCTCAGGGTTATTCCTGAGTAACCGATGTTTCCACACTTTTCTGGGAAGCTGGCTCTCCCTGCAGGTGTCCACACGGCTCTCTGATGAGTCTGTCGGAGATGCCCACTTCCCAAATCAGGTTCCTTCTTTAGCCTGGTGCAAGCCTCAGCCACGGGAAAGGCAGAAAGCAGGTGGCTTTGATTCCCCCTCCAGAATTAGAACTGGTTTCCGCCAGAGTCAGCGCAGTCATCTGCAGCATTGTATTGGTAGCATCCAAATGAAATAACTCATTTATATGCAGAGATTTGGGGGTTTACTGTGAGTTTATTTTGAGTCGGTTACTATAGAAGCTTGAGGTTCTTTATCATCTTTCCAAAGAAAACCCATGTGTCTAATCTTATCATCTTTAGCTCTGTACAAGATACATACCACATCGGTAGCTGTTTATTGGGCAAACTCAGAGGATTTTCTTCCTAGAACCTCAGACACCGTACCCAGCTAAGATCATCAGCATCTTCGTCTACCCTGTACCCAGTCTCTTTGCTTTAATGATGTTAACGATCTCAATTAATTGCCCTATCAATAAATAATGACTCCGATCATTCTGTGCCAAGCACAGGGGAACTGTGCCTCTTCCCCAGGGCTGTCTGTGGTTTTGCTGCCTAATCAGTGAGACAAGCATCAGCTAAATGGATGCTCAGAGCTGACCCGGAGACGTAAGTTTGTGTCTTGGCCCTCTACCCTGACACTACCTGTAGCTCCAGTTCCCATGGATCCAGTGCCTCTTTGGGAAGCAGACAAACACTTGTTTTACAAACACAAATGATTCCATAGGTGTCTCTAAACAAAGGCCTCTTGCAGTTCGCTGTGTGTTTTTCTCTTTCTCTGCATTTGTTGACCCTGCTGGCCAATGAAGACGGCCTTCAACAATAGTCTAATTTCGATCTGCTTGGCACACTGTAGATTAAAATGAGGCTTCTCAACTGTATGTACAGCTGGTGGGATTGAAACCTGTAGTACCAGAGGCAAATTTTTTCAAAGCTGTCTTTCTTGAGACTACGAGTTGTATTGGGTGAGTTGTCCCACCGAATAATCGCCGGACGCACTGTGTGGACTTTGAGCTGTGAATCAGGCATTTCCTAACAGTTGAAGTTGTTCATCTGCAAACCAGGACCCTGTTTGAGAGATGATTGGTTCCTGCCCATCTGTGACCCACCAGGTTCTTCACCTGAAAGGCTAAGGACTCACTGGTTAAATAGTTACATCTCCCAACATAGACTAGATCCTGCTGTTTCTCAAACAAAGGCAAGAAAGTGATATAGACAGAATCTTAAGGGTGAATCTAAGTGCTGCAATTTCTCATTTGAAGAGGTCTTTTCATCCTAGCAATGAACTATGCTTTCAATTTATTGTCCCTTTTATTCCTTTTCGAAGGGATATAATTGAGTAAAGTGCTTCTCTTTGTGACTAGAGCAAGGACAATGATAACAGTGTCAGAAAAAAATGCAATGTCACTGAGTGAGGAGTTAAACAAGGAAACTGAGGCTCACAAGGAGAAAAGATTTGCTTTGGATCAGAGAGTAAGCAAATGGTTGAACATGGCTAGACCTCTAGACCTCTGTTTTTCTGGCTACAGAACAAGACCCTTTGACAGGCTGCATCATCTCTCAGATTCACTCAGTCAGATATTCACGCCTTCGTGTCATGGTTTATTCCCTGTGCATTCAAGAAAGGCGAGGAAAGCTTGGTGCTAGAAACATGGCTCAGCAGTTAAGAGAGCTTGTTCTTGCAGAGGACCCAGGCTCCATTCCTAGTATCCCTATGACCGCTCACACTACATGTCACTCCAGTTCCCATGGAGCCAGTATCAGTTCTCCTTGGGAACCAGACAAACGCATCATGCACATACATATGTGCAAGCAAAAACAGTCACACACCTAAAATAAAATAAACCTTTCTTTTAAAAATAAAATAGTCCTGAGTCCCATGGTCTTTGGCTCCAAGAGCTGAAACTTTTGAGATTTATAATCGAAATGATTGACACCCAGGGAAATGCAATACTGCACCTATTTTCATATAGCTAGCTAGGTACCAAGAGTGTCAGTCCAACTCCAGCCTTCAGATATAAGCCTCCTAGAGTTGTCCCACCATACCTGGTATTTTTTTAAATCAGTGTTTTAAAAGCATGCCAAGGTTGGGAAACACATGTACTTATGTATTTATTGTATTTAGGATGCGTGCAAGTGATATATTATTGGTGAGCTTTTTCTGTAGCGTCTTAGAGATGTGTAACACAGTGATGCAGTGATCGATCAGTGCATAAGAGTGCTTCCTCCACAAGTGTGAGGCCTGGCATCAAGTCCCCAACACCCGCATGAAAATTTGTCTGGGTTTGTGTCTATACCTCCTGCTCTTTGTGGATGGTGGAGACAGGAGGATCACTGGGACTTGTTGGATACCTACCTATTCTCTGGTTCAGTGGGAGACCCTGCCCTAAAGGGATAAGAAGGATTGTGCCCATGTGTGGACTATGCAGAGAGAGAGAGAGAGAGAGAGAGAGAGAGAGGGGGGGGGG
>NW_026067992.1:1646623-1651459 GCF_014885135.2 Alexandromys fortis
AGTCCCCCTCCCTCGTCAGCCCAAAGAGCAATCAGGGTTCCCTGCCCTGTGGGAAGTCCAAGGACCACCCACCTCCATCCAGGTCTAGTAAGGTGAGCATCCAAACTGCCTAGGCTCCCACAAAGCCAATACTTGCAGTAGGATCAAAAACCCATTGCCACTGTTCTTGAGGTCTCAGTAGTCCTCATTGTCCGCTATGTTCAGCGAGACCGGTTTTAACCCGGGCTTTTTCAGACCCAGGTCAGCTGGCCTTGGTGAGTTCCCGATAGAACATCCCCATTGTCTCAGTGTGTGGGTGCACCCCTCGCGGTCCTGAGTTCCTTGCTCTTGCTCTCTCTCCTTCTGCTCCTGATTTGGACCTTGCGATTTCAGTCCGGTGCTCCAATGTGGGTCTCTGTCTCCTTTGAGTCCCTAACAAGTTTTGAAGCTAACAGGCTTGGCAGGGTTGAGGAGCACTGGGACTGATTTCCTCTGTAACACTGCAGGTGCCTCATGGTGGTGTGTTGGCCAAGCAGGGCTTTTTCGTATTAGGATTCTGCTAGGTCGCCTCTCTTTGACAAGAGGGTCCCCATAGGCAGTCTCTCCTGTCCATCTGTAGTCTGCCCTCTTTCCTGGGGACACTGCTCTGGATTCATCCTTGGAGGGCTGGATCAGTAGAGCCATTAGCATCAGAAAACAGGAATCCCTGTTCTTGTCTCTGGACTATTATCCTTGTCCCCAAAGAGGTTTTTTTTGATTTCTTGTAAGTTTCCAGAAAGACATGAACTTCAGTCTTTGTAGCAGTTGATAACCTTTGCTCCGAAATGTGAAATTTGTGAAAGCCTCGGATTGCAGATGTGTAGGTAAACATGACAGATTCCTCATGGTCAATAATTCTTACATCCGGAGGAGAGGAAACCTAAAGGGTAGGTAGGGATAGAGGGATCAGGGAGTTGCCCTTCAGGAGTCACATTCAGTCGGAGTTAAAATGCCTGCAGACAGCATCTGAGGCTCTTTAAAAGAGAAGTGCATGCTCCTCAGTGGTTGGGGTGAGCAAAATCATCACCTGCAGAGTGGGGGTGCTGATCAGCTAACTTGGAAAGTAAGCTGCAAGTCAACCAGAAGTCAAAAGCGCAAGGACAGGATATTTGTAGGAGTTTGGGGAAAGTGTTGAGTCCTTCACCACAGGAAGGTTTATTTGTCTTAATTTAGGAGGCAGTGTTGCTGAAGAAGAGACTTCAGAGAACACCTTTCTTTGGGGAACAAAGGGAAGGAGAGGCAGGAAACAGAACTGTGCCAGGGAGTGGGCAGTGAGTAGGAGTCCCCAAGCCAACAGAAGCTAGGTTTTTACTTAGAAGGGGTTATGTCCCCAGATTCTGGAGTAGCTGAAGAATAGGTTTGAGACTGGAGACTGGTGATTCATAGCAAATCATTCACTGAGTTTTCTTATCTATTCTGAATTTCCTTCAAACGTCTGGATGAAGCTTGCTCTTTACACGGCAGCCTTGCTCGCCTTTGTCACCTTCGGACTTTCTGAACACCTTGTCAACACGGTGATAGCATTTCTACGTTCTCCATTCTCTTGAGAATACATCAGTGGGTTTTTTTTTGTCCTCTCTGTAGACCCGTTACTTGAAAGCTGCTCTGTAGTCACCACACCCTCCCATAACTTTCATGTTTTCCCTAGAAATTCTCCCCTCCCTCCTCTGCTTACTGAACGATGACTGCTCCCAGCTTCTCCGGCTCTAGAAACATCTAGTGAGTCACATACACTACTAAGAAGTAATTCAGACTATGGCACTCTTATCCTGGAAAACCTTCCATAGCTTTATTTATTTGTTGTTTCTTTATTACTGTATTTATTATTATTATGTGTGTAGATGGTGGCAAAGGGCACACCCTTGCCATGGTTCAACTATGCAGATCAGGACAACTTAGTGAATTAGTTCTCTCCACTAAGTTCCCTTGGATTCTGGGGAGTAAACACAGGCTCTTCAGCTTGTGTTGTAGGCACATTATCCACTGAGCCATCAGGCAGGACCAATGTTTCATTGCTATTTAGGGGGTCTTGCTCCGTATGGCCTGATGGATATTGGCTATAGTCTACACTGACCTCAAACTTGCAGCCTTTCTCCCATCTCAGTCTCCCAAGCATGGGGTCATGCGACCATGCCCTATTTGTCTGTCTTTTTTAAAACATTCTTCTTTATAGACGGAAGTATGAACTCTTAGGCACAGCATAGAGTGACCATTCAAAGAATATTTTGAATGCATAGTTTTGAATAAATTAATCCATGTGTACCTTAACATCTAGTTTGACGTGGGTTCCCATCTTTCTGCTCTCTGACGTCTGGTATGTTTGGGAGAGAAGGCGTTTGCCAGCGAATGGGCGGGAGCCAGCGCCATTCAGGTTTTCCTGGGCTGTGTCACCTGAAGCATAACTTCACTAAAAAGTTGAATCTACCGAGCAAGGAAACACGTATCAGGCCATATGTAACTTAATCGGAAGTTTGGAAAGTCCCTGCTACAAATCAGTTCCACCTAGACTGAGAACGAGTCTCTTGAAGATGGGACTGTGACCTGTGCCATCCCAGGGTCATTTTCTTCTCTTCCTTCCCGAGCCTCCCAAATTATCCCGGGGCCTGGAATGAAACGAGTATTTTTAGCAAAGGGTAGAAGAACATACTGAAGATGACTTGGTCTTATTCACAGAGACAGATGCTATCACGATGGCATAATGTCTTCCTTGAAACTTGCTGCTTTCAAGATATTCTTTGAAATAAATAATCTTTTACAAATGCAAGTGATTGCGAAGTCTGCTTAAGCAAATGGTATTTACCATTTGTGCTTCTGAGCATGCGATAAGGAGGCTTTGCATGGTAACACAGAAGATCCTACTCCGCTCAGGGAATGCTCTAGAAGCAGATTGTGTTACCAGAACCCGCAGAGCAGAAAAAGGAAGGCCTGGTATATCATTTGATTAAGGCGTGGTATTCTGTACCAGCAATATGGAATGCTTGCTCCGGACCTCAGAGAAACATGCCTTTTAGGAAATAGAGATATTTGAGACAGAAAGAGGTGTGCAAGCTTCCGCCACAGCTGAAGGAAGGAAGCGAACTGTGGCTAGTCCACAGTTGTAGCACTGGGCAGAGCTGCTCTGGGACTATGACATCCTCCCTTGCACCACCTGTCCAAAGTGGGTCATGGGCTTCCTGGACATTGCAAGTCAGGGGAGGCCAGGGATTATCACAGGGGCTGGCAGAGGCAGGCAGGCAGAGTTCTTCCTTGGGCTTTGTGGAATCCTCCCACCTTGACTGAGTGGCTTTCCATTCCAGAACTGAAATTCTCACTCTATTTCCTTTAACAATAATTAAAAATTCACACCTCATTTAGCATTCAAGGAAATCAAGTTAGGTGTTTTTTTTTTCTTTTCTTCCTGCTTCAAAAGTGGGTCTAAATGAGAATGAGATCTGAGACAACTCAGACTGTCCTTCTGCCTTTACAGCCAACAATGCCGTATCTTTTGGTTTGTGGTTTAAAGAGGAAAAGAATTGAAGCTTTTCAGGTGGCACAGCTAGCTGCCCAGTCATCCGGTTGAGGAAATTGCCCCTGCTAGATAGTTAAAGGTAAGAAAGGGTCAGAACTGTGTTTTCTGATTCCATCTTTATGCTCCTTGAGCCTTCGCATGGCTAAATCCCCCCCCCCACCCCCGGGAGAAAGTGCTCATGAAAAGAAAGCAAAAGAGCTGTTGCCTCCCTCCTAGATGATGTCAGGAGACGCCATCTTGGTTATGTTGGTTTTAAGTAGTGTTTGGTTTTAGAGGAAGCCTTGAGTTTGATTTTCTGATCCTGCTTCATCAAACTAAATTTTGCATAGTTGCTGATTACTCCTTACAGAACCCAAACTCAACTCCCCAAGCACTCCCTGTTGAAATAGGGACGGCGGCAGGGCTGCGTCCCTGGCACCCGGCCGCCCGCATGGCTAGCTTATGCCCGAAATAATTACACGGAAACTGTATTCTTTCAAACACTGCCTGGCCCGGCTAGGTCCAGTTTCTTATTGGCTAGCTCTACATATTGTTCTAACCCATTTCTAATATTCTGTGTAGCCCATGAGCTGGCTTACCAGGGAGGATCTTAACCTGCGTCTGTCTGGAGCGGGAGCATCATGGCGACTCTCCCTCAGCTTCTTTTTCCCACAATTCTGTTCTGTTTTCTCCACCCACCTAAGGGTGGGCCTATCAAATGCAAATGGGCCTAGGCAGTTTCTTTATTAATAAGAAATCACTCCCACATCAACTCCCTGTTGCTACAGCACTCCTGCTGTAATCAAGGGGAACAAGCAAGAACTCCAAAGACAAAGGAAGGAAAAAACGCCACCTTAAGGCTGAGTTCACAGAGCTCTTCCTTCCTGGACGAGCAAAGAAAACCGCGCATGTGCACAATGTAGTCCCCAGCTTGTTTTGTTTTTATTTTTCTGCTGTAGTCTAAGAGTCGTCTCCTGGCTGATCTGTGTCAGTCACCTTTCTATTGCTATGATAAAACATCAGGACCAAATGCAACTTGAGGAAGAAAGACTTTAGTTTGACTTAAGGTTTTCGAGGGATAGAGTCAGTAATGGTGGAAGCAAGTAACAGGAGCCGCGAGCTGGCTGGTCATATATCTCACCCAGCCACAAGAAGCAGAGAAGAAAAAGAAGTCTGACCCCAGTGGCACTCTTCCTCTAGCAAAGCTCCACCTCTTAAAGCTTCCACAACCTTCCCAAACAGCACCATCAACCCTGGACCAAGAGTTCAAATATAGGAGCCTACTGGGGATATTTCTCTTTCAAACTACTACATTGTCTCATGGATTTTAT
>NW_026067992.1:1651627-1827952 GCF_014885135.2 Alexandromys fortis
AATAAATAAAACTGTTGTCTTCCCCTCTTCTGAACAAAGCAACAGTTCAGCTGTAGCTTCCTGGGGGCTAGACTTCCCCTGACCTCCCCGTGGTCCCGGGAACAGCCCTTCCCACAGTCACATGTTCATCTGTGTAAATTTGAAAAAGCAATATCTGTTGACTGCAGTTAGTTAAGGTTGCTATATGTCCCCTAGATCGCTGTGCATGTTGAAAAGTGGCGGAGTGCTCCCTGCCATTTTCGGTATGTAGTGAAGAGAGAGTTCATTTGTGAGAGGTCTCAGCTCAGGTTTGTTAGGATTACCATTTATGTTCACAGCAACTTCCTGGAACTCCATGCCAACCCTCCCCAAGTAGAAATGGACAGAAATAGTCCAATTGCCCATGTGCTGGCTTGGTGGGGGGCATGACACCAAGCCTGGGGCTAAGAAACCGTGTTGTGGTGTGTCATAGCCATGTGGAGGAGGGAAGTACAGAAATTAATCTCTGGGAAATTTTTCTGAGTTTCAGCCCACATGCAATAAAATTCAATTTTCTTCTGAAATCGAATTTATCACTAACCATAAATATTTTCCTTGCATGACTGGTAAAGATTGAGCTTAACGTTACTTTACCTTTCCACAAAAGGAAATAAATCAGTTAAACAAATTAAAGGGGAACTGAATCATCTAGTTTTTTTCTATTAAAAAAATATTGCAGCCTTGCTCTTGTGTGAAGACAGAATGAAAGCAGGTAGAAACAAAGTGACGTCTTTAAAGCTATTTCTGAACTTTGTGATGATCGTGGTATTTCTCCGAAGGCATTTTAGGGTTCCTTCATTGCCCTTGAAAATAATTCATCCAGAAACATTGGATCAATGCCCTCCATAGGAACTCGATGTAGAACACTGGGGTTTGGGCTGAGTGGGGTGTGTTGATGCCCACTGGAGTCTCTGCTGAAGCATCCTTGGTGACGTGAAGGGCATTCTTCTTGGGAACAGTGTGGCAATCATGACTATTGCTGTAGTGAAGTGACCAGTTGAGCAAGGGCCTCCGTCTTTCAGATCAGTTGGTTCATTCGTTCAAGATGAGAGACTATTTCAGTTTTCAACACTTTAACGGCTTAAGTATCAAATACCGATTATCTAATGGCTCCTGTGGCTGAGAGCTCACCCAGGCACTCTGTTCAGGGTCCCGGCAGGCTGGGGTCCCAGTGCTTGTCATGATTTAGCTCTCAGGATACCTTTTGAAGCTCATTCAGGCTGCCGGCAGCGCTTCTTTCCTTGTGGTTGTAGAGCCAGGAGGTAGTATTTTCTCTAGCTGTTGGCTGTGACCACTCTGGGCTCCTAAAGGCTGTTCTGAGGCATCGCCATGTGGCTGTCTCCATAGGTAGTTCACAGCATGGCAGCTGGCTTCCCCAGACCAGCAGGAAAATCTCTCTCCAGTCTGCTAAGGAGGAATCTTACACAGCATAGCCTAATCCAGGCGCTGTCTCATCCAATCCGGAGTCCCACTCCCACTCAAAAGCAGCAGATTGCTTAGGTCGTGTATGCCAAGGAGTAGCGAGGTACAGGGGATTTATTTCTTAGAATACTGACCTGCCATGAAAGGGAAGGGCAAGCAAATTCGAGCATCAGCCATATGTGCGCTATTCACATTCATTATTTATGTCTCAGAATTGTGTTTTGGGATGCCTGCGAGTACCCAATGCTTTTCAAGATCAAGAAACCACTTTATAAAGCATCAGTCAAGCCTTGTGGCCCTGGCTCAGTCGCTCAGCTGAACCGGGGCAAGAGGATCACAAATGCAAGCCCTGTCTCGACGTAAGCTCAAGTTCAGCCTGGACAATTTAGTGCAACCTTGTTTGAAAATAAGATAAAATGGATAAAGGGTGGGGGTAGATCTCAGTGGGACAGGGCTTGTCTAACGAGCCCAAGGACTCTAATCTGATCACCGGTAATACGAAGGAGATAAGTAATTGCTGCAGACACAGCATCCAGATTCAAGTAAACGTCTGTCTGACTTCACAGCCAGAGATGTTCGAAGCATTCCCAGGTGTCCTTGGGAGTTGATTGATGGTCTCCACAGAAGGACACTGGATGGGCACGTGACGTGTGAAACCACTTAGTGATGTGTCTTTATCCTAAGGGCCAGTGCCTTGCAAATATAATGTGTGTACATCGAGTGACTAGCGCAGTTCATGTCAAGGGGCTTCACGTTTACCCTCTCGCTCTCCAAAGTGAGTTCTCCAACCCAAAATTTACATCTGAATTGGGCAAATATTTGTGTAGCAATCCATTGAGTTCACTGAAGGAAATAAGATTAATCCAGTAGTGTTTGAAAAATGGGGTTTCTTGTATTTTATCTTCAACAAGAATCCTCATGGTAGAGTAAACAAAACACTGGTGGTGTAGAGCCCAGCATGCAAGTACCTTCCTTCTGCTCTCTTTAACTTTCTGACCTGTACCACTTCTCCGAGGAGGACACGCGTGTGAATCTAAGAAATCTCCAGAAGACATCAGGTTATCAACAGTAATTTCTATAAGCCACACTCTATAGATTTGCACAGGGCTCTGCCAGGTTGTGAAGGAAGCGGGGATTGCCTGCGGCTTGGGAGCTTCCAGAAATTTTTGGATGAATTTGTTCTTTCAGGGATCCAGCTGTGGACTTGTCATGACTGAAATGTTCCCCAGGCAGATGCTTTTGTCTCTGTGATGGGAATCTTGGCTTTCTTTTTAGAGCTTTTGCCTCTCATGTTTTGATCAGAATTGCCACCTGAAAACCCAATGAATAAAATTAGTGAAAGAGGTACACTCTAACTGAAACCTTAAAACGTCAATGGTAAGGGAGCTCCACCTAGTGCTCCCATGACTGTGGATCCCATGGCTTGCCATTTGCCCGTGTGACAGTCTCACATTAGAGTTCCTCCTCCATTCCCACTTCCACTTGCTCATCTAAGAGTTCTTTCTTCCTTCAAAACAGCATGTAGGTTAGCATTGTAAGCCCCTTTCATTATTTTACATCTTCTTTGCAATAACTATACAAAAATGCAAGCAAGAATTGTTAAAATGTAATTTAGTACACTTCAGAATTTACCAAACAGACGTATAAGCACTGCCTGTTTGCTATTTACACGGTTTTTAATAGGTTGCTGGTTTCTCTATGAAGACCAGGTTGGCCTTCAGCTAGTGTTCTTCTGCTTCATACTCCCGAGTATACTGAGATTGCTGGCATTCACTGCTGTGCCCAGTTTTACACGTTTATATAAAGTTGGCATGACACATATCCTGCAGCTTTGTGTCATAGACTTTCTCTTCCTTCTACATTCTATTTATCACATGATTTCATTTTTTATAACATGGCTTAAAGACTGTTTCTTGTTTCTTTGAATGAGTAGTTTTGTAAACACCTAGGTTGTCTTCTCTCACACATTCAGTCCTCTTCTCCATTGGGTGACCCCATCTCACCCACCAGCTACCAGCCAGACCTCAGTTTGCTCAGCCAGTCCTGGTCTTGCCTTTTGTGAACATGGCTAAAGACCTCATTTTAACGTGAACTGTTTGGCTCTCTTACACTGTCAGGTCCAGTTTAACTGTTCCCCTGCCCCCCAAAGAACTTTTGTTCTATTCTATTCTACTCTGATTTGTTGGATTTCACTATCCCCCCATTAAAGTCTCAACCAGTAAGCAAGTGCATTCATTTTATAACTCTCAGAATACGGCACAGTGCCTAGAACATATCTCGTGGCAGAGAACGCTGAAAGCTAGGGAACCGAGGGCAAAGTTGGGGTGTGTGTGTGTGTGCTACTGCCCAGGTGTGCACTGAGGGGAAACCTGGCACAGATAGTAGCAGTGTGAACAGAAAGGAGCTAGCGGAGAGATACTCAGAACCTGAGCAATGCGTGTATGAGCATGTGAGGTTCTGTGTATGTGGTTGATGGAGGAGGGATGAGTTAGAGTCCAAGGTGGTGCTCAGTGCTTTCTCTTTACCGGCCAGATGGAGGCTAGTGCTCTGATGGCGGAGATGAGTGCTCTGATCCGATGAGCAGCGGGATGGGAAAGGCTGGGAGAAAGACTGAGTGCTAGTTCGTGCTTTAAATAATAACATATCAAGACACACATGGAAGTCACTAGTATCCTTTACTAAGTTGAAACATTCTCAATCATTTAAAATTATATTTACATCCGGGCAGCGGGGGCGCATACCTTTAACCCCAGCACTTAGGAGGCAGAGGCAGGCAGAATCTCTGTGAGTTTAAGGCCAGCCCGGTTTACACAGTGACTTCTAGGACAGGCTCCAAAGCTACAGTTAAACCGGGTCTTGAAAAACAAAAAAAAGCCAAAAACACACAAAAAAGTTACGTGTGTGTGTGTGTGTGTGTGTGTCTGTCTGTCTGTCTCTTGCTCTCTCTACTTTTGTGTAGGTCAAAGGACAACTTCCGAGAGTCAGTTCTCTTCTTTTACCACATGGGGCTTTGAGGTCAAAGATCAGTGAGTCCTTAAACCTGCTGCGCCATCTCACTGGCCCAAAAATCATTTTTGAATGCATTCAAAATTGAGTAGGGCTGTGGACTAACATATTTAAAAGCCACAAAGGTGTTGCAACTAAGAGAGTTATTGAGCGCTTGGGCTCATTCAAATGGAAGAAGCTAGACTGGTTCTGTGAGCAATAGTTGAAGGAAAGAGTTTTCATTAACAGAGTCAGGGGAAATGCAATGGCTGAAACTGGTTTCTGCAAAAAAGTCTAAAAACCCTCTTGCATTAGGGAAACCAGCACAATTTCCAGTGCACCAAAGAGTGGGATTAAGGCCTGGAAGATTCACATTCTCTTGGCTGAAGGATATTTTTAGGGTCAAAACCGTCCCGTGATGAAAGAGAGAGAGGTCCATAAGCTGGGACTGGCCATTGCTGAGGTTTTTCAAAAGTGCTTGCCTCTTCATAAGTTGGGCTGTGTGGCCTTCAGCTTAGGATTCTGAGATCTTTTTTTTTTTTTTTTTTTTTTTTTTTTTTTGTTCCCATGAGCCTTCTGCCTCAGTCTCCAGGTGCTGGGATCCCAAGTGTGCACAGACGTCTATCTGGTATGCTGGGGTTTGTCAGAACTGTTTTGTGTTTAGCAGGTTTGTTTTGGGGGATGGCTTGTCATATTTACCTGTCATTTTTGATTAAAGGAGGTAGATAGATATTATAGAAAAGGACCCTCTTGGTTTCTCACTTCAGGGCTGTAGTCATGTTGGAAACAGGGGCATAAGAATTAAGTTACCTATCTTTTTCAAATCACCTCTCAGTGACTTTTTTTTTTTTAATGTGCTCTACTCTCAGGATCCGAGCTATTTTGTCTGTTCCCTTTAGCAGAGATCTAACCAGCTCCTTTCTATCTTGGCTTCCAAGAAAAATCGACCCGACACAAATTTCAGATCGAATGGTTTCACCTATTATGGCTTCCGGGTGCCCCTAAAGTAAGTTCCTCTGTTCAGAACTAGTTCCTGCAAGTGGAGTGAGCGAGCGAACTTATCTCCCAGGCTCACTGTGGGTGGTTAGAGGCACTTTTGTCGTGAGCAATTTCTCAGTGCTGATGCCTTTTGTGTTGGAATCCTCAAGATAATTCCTGTCATCCTCTGCTCCTTCATTCTTTGGCTTTTAAGATCTCTTTGGAATAACACGTGGTGCTTGGGGAAGAGGTTTTACTGCATTGTGACCTGGGCATGATGTGAAGCCCTGGGGGTTTCTGGAAAGTAGCAAGAGCCTCACAGGACTTGAAAATTGTTGGTATTAGATATAATCCAGGTACTTGGAAACTATGGGCCTGTAGATCCCAGATAATAAATGCATGCTGAGTGCACCAGCACTTGACTCGGTGCTGATGAAATCTGTCCTTTCCTGACTGTGCTCTCTAAGTCTCTGTTAGCACTGATATTTTGATAATAATTTTTATATAAAAATTATGATTTATCGAAAGTATTTTATTCTTTCCCCTTTCATATCAGAGACAGAGAATTTTTATTTGACATTAAATAAGGCTCAATTGATGAATTAAATAACTTCTAATGAGTTTGCTTATTATTTTGAGAAATATATGCAGATGGGTCTGTAACTCGAGAATGGTAATGAAAATTTAAATGGCAAGACACCAATATCAGAAGTTGAAACAGTGGAACACGTGAGAAAATGTGTAATCAATTCCGGTATATTTTTCAAAAGCCCAGAAAGAATGTGAAGCAACTTTAAGAATTAATTATTCCAGGCTCTTAACTTTAGCGATGGGTGCTAAGGTTAGGGCTAGGGGTTATAGGCCCGTGGTAGAGGACTTGCAGTGCTCTGAGTTTCCTACTTGTCCAGCAAGCCTTACGTCCACTCGGAGAGCTGTTGATAACTGTGCGCCACTACTGCACCTTTGGGGTTGGTGTGTCATGCTGGTGTTGCGTACACAATTTGTACATGTCAAGGAAAGGAGATTGGTGATGGAATAAAAGACATAGGGTCTATTGTTGAGAGATTGGTGATGGAATAAAAGACATAGGGTCTATTGTTGAATTTCATTGGATATGTTTAATTGTCAACAAATAATTTAGCAGGTTATAAATATAGGAAGTGAGATGTGTAGAGAAGAAACATAGCTTACCTTCTCAATATATGAGTCAGACTGTATACAGTCAAGACAAGCGAGCTCGTTCCTTCCCATTTTCCCCTAGTTGCTTCAAAGGATAACTTACAGCCTAATGAATATTCCCAGCCTATTACAGTGCTCACAGGCTGACCACCATGAAGCTCATTAAAACCATCTTCCATCAGTCTTGTGAAAAAGCCAAGAGAATGGGATTGCTTCAGAGGAAGAGGAGCGAGCTGGTCCTCTACAGTAGATGACCTCAGGGAGACATGAACTGAAAAGAGATTGCTGGCAGCCTTGCTTCTTATTGTTCATTTTCTTACACGTGAACTTCAATTCCTGCTCCTTCCTTTCTCTACTCCTCTTTTTTTTTCCAGCACACGTTTAATTATAATAACTATTTCTAGAAGGAAGCTTCTAGAATGAGCAAGTGAGAGCCCCCGCCTTCTTGGAACTCCTAGTCTAGTGGGTGAAATAAGACATGACTAAGATGAAAATCAAGTTTATACAAAGTAAGAAACCGTCTTTCCTGTGACAAACCCCAAACAGACCTTAGTCATCCAGAAGATAAAGTCTGGCTGACCCACAAGAACACCGCAATTTGGAGGGATCCTGAGGGGCCTGAGTAAGGAAGTCTTTTTTTCTACCTGACTCCACTTTGGACACCATAATTTTGTTTTTGGTTTTAGCTGCAAAAGAACTACTTAGCTCTAAGATATTTTCTGTGTCTGGTTATGTGGGTGGATCGAGTCTGAACCTTGATCCAAGCAAACGCAGAATAAAATAAAATGCAGAATAAAAATAATAAATATTTGTCAGATGTCACCAAGCTTGAGAAGTGATGTGGGATGTCCTGTACTTGTGTTGCTTTTGTTGGGTTAATGACTAAAACTATTTTGGACTATGGTCAGAGGGCAGAATATAGCTAGGCTGGAATNCTCTCTCTCTCTCTCTCTCTCTCTCTCATATATATATGAGAGAGAGAGAGAGAGAGAGAGAGAGAGAGAGAGAAGGCAAGTCAGCAAGACACCATGTAGCTTCCCAAAAAGAAAGAGGTAACAAACCATGAGCCTCATGAGAAAATATAAAATAATTCTAGTGAGTTAATTAAAGATGTAAGAGCTAGCTAGAAATATGCCTGAGACATTGGCCAAACAGTGTTACAGTCAATATAATTTCTGTGTGATTATTACGGTCTGGGCAGCTAGGAAATGAACGAGCAGCCTCCATTTTCAGAGAAGGAACCCTGCCCTGAAGTCTCTCCACTGCAGGTGGCTGCAGTGTGTGGGCTGTTTCTGTGCCTGTTGGAAAGGACACAGAAGGGTTCTGATCCCTACCTTTGAGTTTCAGTCATTTTCATGTTCTGTCAGGACTATACTCTGTCGGGGGATGCACTTCAAGAGATACTCAATCTATTCTCTTTTGTTTTTCTCTTTATATCTCTTTACTTATATCCATATATGCACTCCAAATGAAACAAGAGCAACTATGTACTGTTTGCAGTTATTTCCCAAATATGTGGAACATCCCATACCATATATTGTATTTTATCTGTCCAGATTCAAGCCGAAAGTCCCAAATAAACTTAAAATTTTATATTTACTGCTAATTTAGGTTATGTTAACCCACACTATATACACCATTTAAAAACCAGTATAGTTCGTCTCACCTCCTTGTACTGCCCAATAGAAATGCCATGGGAAAGTTTTAAATTGTCACATCATAATAGAAATTGCTTCTGCTTACCCAGCATATGTTATATGATATAGAACATGCTAAGTGGTTCCTTTATGTATTTTCTGACTGGCTCTTTAGAATAATCATGTTAATACTTTTGTTCTCACTTTGATGATGATTAAGGAACAATGAATTGGTAATTAATTTAGGGTTTTATTGTTATTTAGATCAAGAATTACAGTTTATTCTCAGGATTCTGATAATAATCATTCTTTGGTTCTTGAGACATTTGGTTCTTTTAGATCTTGTTATGTCTTGCATAAGTGTCTGTCTTCCAAACACAGCTAAAGATAAAAGTAAACATGTGGATTGTTTCTCTTTTTCCAGCTCTTATTATAATTACAGTGTTGTAGTTAATACAGTTTAATATAGTGTTACCATCTTTTCTTTTCCTGCACTATGCTTTTTTTCTCTTAAAATTCTCATGTCACAGGAAGTTAACAAGGCTATTACTATACATACTGGATTGTCATAATATGAAATGGGATACTCTCTGGGCAAAATAAAACCTCACAGATGTCCAAATTTTGTGCCTAGTATATTTTCAGAATCATCACTAGATATTTTTGTGTTGTGTTTTATTTACCTCATTTATTAACTTTATAGCATTATTTGTTCATTTTTATATGAACAAAGGAAGGGGTACCATGGTTGTTCCTTAGAAGTCATTCTATCCACAATGTGTACTCTAAGCATCTTTTGGACTAAATGTGGAAACGGATGCAAGCTGTGTCTGAGGGACCCATTCCAGACACCTCCCTCGAATCCCAAGCTCTTAGAGCAGTAATTAGGTGCTGGGCTCAGAAAGAATGCAGGCCCAGAGATTCAAGGTCTTCCAGTCAGTTCCTAGAAAAAGCAAGACCAAGCCCAATCCTAACTCCACCCACCTCATGCATCCATTGGCTGTTTTGTTACTTCAACTTACTTTTTCTTCATGAACTTGGCCCATAAAAATTAATAATAAACAAGATTCAGTTTTCACAACGTGGGACTTCAAAACCTTGATGTTTGGCACCTGTGTGCTTCCTTCTCATCTTCTATTGAGAAGCTCTTTCTTAGTCCTATTTCTGGGAGGGTTCTATCCCAGTTATTCATGAGTGTGCAGTTCGCATGGTGCTTTTTGATGAAACTTGGCAAGGTCCCTTCAACCGAGAAGAGTAATCTCTTCTAAATGTCCCTGCACGAACCTACCTCCTATTAGCCTGTGTCTCATTCTGTAGTCACTGAAACAGTCAGGCTCGTCCACTAGACAATAACTTCTTGGAGAAAAGAAATTATGTTTTATTCCTTTATGCCTCCTACCTGCTAGAGAATTTAGCATATGTTCAGTGTCTAATGATGGGATTACATCCACCCCTTGATGGGTAGAAAAAAAGGGAAAATAAATGCACTGCTTTATGTGCGTGTTACATATATTTGTGTGTAACAATTGTGCATATATAAGTATACATACATAAACACAAATTGAAATATGGAGATACATATTTGGATATATAGTATATACATATATACATGTATATACACACAAATTGAAAATCTTAAAATAATATTTCAATTTCTTGAGATTAATATAATTATATCATTTCCCTCTTCCACTTCCTCCTTCAAAAACTCCTGTGTATCTCCACTTCATGTTTGCTTGCTCTTTTTCTAATTCGTGGTCTCTTTTTCTTTAATTGTTGTTACATATATATACACCGTGTGTGTGTGTGTTTCTAGATATATACAGTCTGTATAATGTCACTTGTATGTGTGTTTTCAGGGCAGACCATTTGGTATTGGAAACACAGTTGGTATGCTTTTCTCTGGGGAAAACGACTTATCTTGCACTGAACATTCCTTAGTTACCTGTATTTTTTTTTTCTCTAAGCTTGAAGTCCCTTGATCTCCCAGGAGCTCCCTGCTTCCTTGTCAGCATGTCTATTGGTGTCGTCCTTGTTCGGATCATGTTTGGACAGCCATGTTGATGATACTTCATGGGTGCAGCTTCTGGAAATTTTAGGAGACACAAGCTCACAGCAAACTTCCGGATCCTCTGGTTCTTACAAGCTTACTGCCCTCTTCATAAATGATTCCTGAGCCTTAGGTGCAGGAGCTGTGCTGTAGCTGTATCCATGGTCACTGGGTTCCACAACTCTACATCCTGATTGGTACGGTTTTTCTGTAATGGTCTGCGCCCGTTGCAAAGAGAAGTTTCCTTGACGGTGGTGAGGCCCTCAGTTATCTGTGGGTATAAGGACAGATATTTCGAGTACAGTGATGACTGATGATGGCTTAGTAAAATCGTGGTTGTAGATTCACTGCCAGGATTCATGACTTCACTAGCTCTGGGTAGTTGGCTAGTTTTCCAGCACCAGGCATGGTTTCCTACTTGTCGAGCAAGCCTCACGTGCACTCGGAGAGCTGTTGATAACTGTGCGTCACTACTGCACCTTTGGGTTGGTGTGTCATGCTGGTGTTGCGTACACAATTTGTACATGTCAAGGAAAGGAGATTGGTGATGGAATAAAAGACATAGGGTCTATTGTTGAATTTCATTGGATATGTTTAATTGTCAACAAATAATTTAGCAGGTTATAAATATAGGAAGTGAGATGTGTAGAGAAGAAACATAGCTTACCTTCTCAATATATGAGTCAGACTGTATACAGTCAAGACAAGCGAGCTCGTTCCTTCCCGTTTTCCCCTAGTTGCTTCAAAGGATAACTTACAGCCTAATGAATATTCCCAGAACGAATTGCTGGTTTTGTTTAATTGACTATTTGAAGCTAAAGATGGCCAAGGGGTTAATTAATTAAGGGAATTTTTAATGCAATTATCAGATGCTCCAGCGTTGAAGGCACGCTTCAAAGATGGTTTCTGTCGTGGAGTACCTAGTAGAGAAAATCCTGAGCCGAGGGTACCGTATTGCATCTCAGGACCCTTGTGTTCCTGGTGGCAGGACCAGATGTTTGGCAAACAGCACTGCTTGGTGCTGAGAGGAGCATCTCAAGAGAAGTGCAAAGAATTCTGTAATTCAATGACACTTCCACAGCTACGAAGAGAATCCTGACCCTTGTCTCTACTACTAATAAACCAGTAAAATACTTAGTTTGAAAAGGCTGCACACCAATTGGAGACATTTTAAGAAAAGCATTTTTAGCTGTTTACAAAGATTTAATAATTAATTTGGTCATCTAAACTTCAAAGGATCAGAGGGAGGAAAGGTTTCAAAGGAAAGAAATGAAATTACATTGGGATGATCAAAGCTAGAATACGTATACTACCATCTACTGAGTGTGTGACTTACTGGTACTTCTGCTGCCCTTTAAGCCTCTTTTTTTTTTGCATCTAAAAATTTGGCATTTTAAAGGGTCACACTGTATCTTACTGTGTGGTTGTGGACATTGAATGAAAAAAATCCCTTTCATTCTAAACGATAACGTGTTAGACATATTAAGTTTTGCTAGCCTTTATTCGACAAAGCCAAAGATGTAGCCACTAACTGATAAATTAACCTTATATCACGAGATAGCTACTCGCAGAACAAGGGAGTTGGAAATGAAAGCATTGGCCCAGATGATTCTAACGGGTCTTTCCATCCCAGTTCTTACGTTTGGTCGTTCTACATGAATCACTGTCATGAAAAAAAAAAATCTATTCTGTTTGCTGCCTGAATGATCCCAAGTAGCAGAAAGTTCGGCATTGGCCCAGGCGTTCTTAACAGGCAAATAGCCTCTATGCTTCGAAAAGCCAGCTCTCAGGGATCAATGCCTTACTCCTGAGCTGCTCCTCTAGGCTTATGCTTACACAGTAGCTCCATGGGATTGAACACTCTGAAAGGAAAATCACAGGTTGGCATTTTAAGGATACTGGCAGTACAATTAAAAAAAAACTCACATGCATTTTCTCGACTTTAGGAGAAATGACTAGCAAAGCCGTACACACTCAATTACAGTGATTATGTAACTGGGGGCTCTCTGACAAAGAAGAAAATCAGTATGACACACACTGAGGGCCTGATTGTACTTCAGAAGCAGGATGTCTTGTCCCCAATTTTGAGAGAAGGGAAGTGAGAGATTCTGTAGCATTACAGGGATCAGTTAAGATTAGAAACTCATAGGAATTATTAGCATTAAGGTTCACCTAAGATGAACATGAGTCTGTAACAGGACAATGTGTTCTCCCAATGTCTTTGTTGAGGTTCTTTACATGAGGTTTTCCTAGCTACATCTTTTCATTTTCATGTAGGGATAAAAAGTACCATAAGCTATAACCATCATGGTTGACACCAGCAGTTCCAGAACACTTTGGGGGCAGGCACAAAGAGACAAGAAAGGGTGGAGGTTTCAGATCTGTGTCCTTCCATCGTGGTCCTTCCCTTGACGAGCTATAGCAAATCTTTTCCCTCACCCGTTTGTTTGGTCATTAGTAATAACGTCCAGCTCAAAGACAAGAACAATTTAATTTGCTATCCCAGAGGTGCTTGGGTAAATACAAAGAGATCCACCCCAAGTTGTTTTGCTTAAGGGAAGTGGTACTGGTAAGCATTTCAGGTTAGTGGTCCTAGGATGTTGGAGAGAAAGAATTAAGAAACCATCTGGATAGTTTCACTTTGGGTTTAAAAAAAATGGACTTTATAGAGAAGGAAAAGTTATCCAAGCTTCTATTTAGACAGCGCCTGAGTAAAAATTCTGCTAAAACTAGGAATGAGTCCAATTATAATCAACTTTCTGCTGACTTTTCTTAACTATAAAACAATTTTTCTTTGGATATGAATTATTGTGGAATTGGTCATCAGTGACGTTGATTATGTACATATATGTATAACACTCATTAAAAATTCAACAATTAAAATTTCAAACAAAAATCTTTGATTGCCACCCCTCTCCTCTTATAGTGGGAACAGCTTTATCCTGTCTAGTTCTAGCTCCAAAGAGAACAAAATATACATTATTTCTGTCACCACTGCCACTATCTCTAGTAGGGCACCTTAGAGTATACATGTTCCTTGTCCTTTAGAATCCCAAATTAACCATTGCCATCGACTCCACGACTCTTTTATTGTGGGGCTTCAATTATAAGGACTGGCAATTTTTTCCATTAGTCATCTCATAGGCAAGTGAGCTGATGTAGGGAGGTTAATTGAGCCTTCTGAGCCCTAGGTCTATGTCAAGGACTATACTGTAGTTTTCTAAGACGAAATTTCTGTCTCCTTGCAAAGGAATATGGCTAGTATGGGAATCATCCTTCCTGTATTTGCTGTTTTTGTGGTTTTGCATGCTTCAAATTAGTAAACATAAATCTTCTCTGAAATTATATAAAGACTCCTGAAGATAATACAGTAATGCTGAGATCAAGTGTTTTTGTTTTGTTTTGTTTTCTCCTCCTAAACTGTAATTGCGGAGTATTTCCCAGCAAGGATCAACTTCCATGATATCAAGTGTGATGTGGAGCCTATCCTAAGTACTATCATTGACATTTTTTTTATTGGCAACATGAAAGGGGGCTGAGCAGTAATGTTACTATAAGACTTCCTGAAGGCTGAGCACAGAGTGTTTTGAAAACAACAACCATATAACTTGAAGCCATCAAATCTCAAGAGTCACAAGGGATTTGTTTTCACAGTTTCTGTCTGTTTCTGTATAGAAGACGATTCATCCCTTGATAGATAATCTTGTGGAAACGTGGGACAATCTCAAAATCCAGTTACAAGGGCTCATGCCGCCCCGTCTTCCTTGAGCTTTTGGTATGTCTTCATCAACACAGACCTCCTTGTTATCTGATTTCTGAAACTAACTTCTTATTTATGTGGGTATTAACCATTTATTTCTCTAGAATGGTGGGGTTTACCTAGGGTTTATTCAAACGGCATTCTTAGAAAATGGCGAGTATGAGGGACCCCCACTTTCATCAGCAGTGTACTTCTGTGTATGAGAACCACAGATTAAATAATGCTATCAGGGGATAAAGGTGGTACTACTGTTCCTGATAAAAAGCTTTCCCAGGTGTTTTCTTCAGGATAAAGTTTGAACTACCCCCCTTCATCTTGTACATTAATATTTTAAAGCCTCATTTAGTCAATACACTTGCAAGTACCTATAATACTCAAAATACTCTACAAGGGTATTTATAGTGACAAAACTGTTAATTCAATCTTGCCCCCAAATTCTACATCTAATCATATCTGGAGAGCACATTTAAGATGGTTTCCTTTATGGTTTTGTTTTTGCACTAGATTCAATTTATCCTGAAGCCGACTTTTAACTCTTGTCTTAGCAAATCATCAAAGTTTCTGATTAAATCTCTTTTAAAAGCTAGTTCTAACTGTTTCCTTGTTCTACCCTTTTTAAAGAAGGAGATGGGACTGCCAGAAAGTGGAGAAAGGAATACATTTCTCTAGTGCCACAGTGGTTAGCATACTCAACCAAGTGGCAGGCAATTGGCTAGCTTACTTGTAAAGAAGTCCCACGTCTTCACTGACTGTAAAATCCGAATGCATCATATGGATGTAAATTGTCATTGGATCACTTGACACATTTTTTTCTGAACTGTTTGTATATTTTCACAGCCCAGTGCTGTGTCCAACGTAAAGGACCAAACCATGATTTTATTGTGATTTTTGTAGTATATTTTAAGTGTTAGTTATATGCTATTTCAACTAGATACATTCCCTGGAAATTTGGAAACTAAAATTAGAAATGAGAGCAACTAGAAATGGCCTGTGTTGGAGCAGCTCCGAGAAGATGGGTGTCAGTATAAATATTAAAATTATCAAAACATTTTAAAGTCACTTTAGTTGCACTCCAAGACTTCAGAGATTGGCTCATCATTTTTCTGTCATATTTGCTCTCCTCCCTTTTTAATTTATTCCAGTTTTACTATGAACATGGGTGTAGACATGTACATCAGTGTGTGTGCATGTTTCAGAGAGAGACACACAGAAAGAATTGAAAAGATAAGTCTAGATATGAAGCATTGTTAGTTAGAGCAGAAAACTGACTGCAGATACCTTTTCAGACTACTATATTTTAAGATACGTTATTCAAGGCAAATAATTTTTTTTCTTTTTTTTAAGGCAGATAATTTTTAAAGTATTCTGGTGAAACAAAATGTCCACTTGGGAATATGGAGGGAACCTTGATTTTCTTTGTTGTTACAAAAAGTGAATGTGCCCTCACTTCTCTTTAGGAGATTTATATATCTATTTGATTTTAAAAGATACGTGTGTGGTAGGATGAATTTCATATTAGCACTAGAGAGTGAACCTAAGATCTCAGACGCACTCAGCATGACTCCTACACTGAGCTACAACCAAAAAGTTATTGGGTGCATGAATTAATCCCATCATCTGAGTGTTTGATGAATGTTTTCTATGCATTTCAAACACTGAAAATATTAAAACTGACAGAACCCCATCCTTGTGGCTCACACCTTGTACAGAGGGACTGGCTCGCACCAGCGGTGGTATTGTGACCTCAGTCCACCTGGAAAGGGAGACAGTTATGTGTGTGGATGTGACAGAGCAGTGTGCAGTATTTAAGAAGAGCAATGAAGGCAATGGAAACTCCAAAGGATACTCTCCTAACCAAGACTGGGAAAAAAAATAAAAAAATAAGTAAAATAAAATAAAACAGAACAGACCATCACTTTAGCTTTCCAACTCAGAGGAGGTCACACCTGAATAGGACAGAATGTAGGATGCTTGTGCCCACCCTGCCCACCAAACAGCAATCCCTTGAAAGTGCTTATTAAGACTGTGGTAGAGACCAGTGCTTGCAAGGATGCTTGGAATTCCCATTGTTCCCCTCTGTGTGGTTACAATTAGGACAGTGTAGACTTCAAGGGTAGGAGGCCTGAGTGTAACTCCTAGATTTTCATTGTGTGACGTTGGGAAGCCATTCAACTAAGTGTTCGTTTATGAAATCAGGTTATAATTAACCCCTTCACTTTGCTTGCAAGTCTTTTTGAGTTGTAGTGAGAAAACACGTGGAAGAATAGTGTTCAACAGAAAATAACAGTAGCTGGGAACTTTATTTAGAAGTTTCTTTAGTCTTGGTGAGAAAACACATGAAAGATTAGTGTTCAACATTAAATAACAAGGGTAGCCAAGTATTGAGGTGCACACCTTTAATTCCAACACTCGAAAGGCAGAACCAGGTCGATCTCTTAGCTCAAGGCCAGCCTGGTCTACAAAGTGAATTCTAGGACAACCAGGGCTACACAGAGAAACCCTGTCTCAAAAAAAAAAAAAAAAAAAAAAAAAAAAAAAAAAAAAANAAAAAAAAAAAAAAAAAAAAAAAAAAAAAAAAAAAAAAGAATAGAAAACTATGGGGGTAACAGAAGTGGCAATTATATTCTTAAATGTGAAATTCATTTCATGTTTATACTTGTTAATGATGACATCCTGTTTTTATTGGCATACAATATCAAAATCATAATAAAAGAGAACCACTGAAATTGAACAGATTTGTATTCTACAAACTTTTCAGACACTAATCTGTGTGTCCTAAGTTAAGCAGCTTGACCTCTCTGTGTCTGGTTTCTTCATTATGACAAGCCCACCTTAGAGGACTGTCACAAGTTCTCAGAGTGTCAGTAACTGTGATGCGCTTAGAGGCATTCAAGACACTTAGCCCTAATATTTCTCATCAAAACGGATGTAATTCAAAACTTGAACATTTCTCTTTTTAAGCAGCAAAGACATTCGTCTTTGTCTATCATAAATAGAAATAAGACCTCTCCTTTCCTGTCTTGAAAGATGTCCAGAATAGACATGCATATACACAGGGTGATTCCATTGTTGAACTGTTGAATAAAAAAATAACAAAACAAGAATGAACTTGCTACAGAAAGAAATTCACAAATGATTAGACAGTTCTTGCTTACATTGCTTCATCCAGCCTACTTTAATTGACCCTCTGAGAGGGTGAAGCTGCTTCAAGTACTGGGACCGTTCAGGACAGCCGGTTGGAGACAAGTTTGCCTACCTTGCAAGCCTTGCTGTGGTCAAGACCAGCTTGCCTGTGTTCCTGAACTTTGAGTTAAAGGATTAATCTCCCAGAAGGATGGTGGACGTAGAGAGGTGGGCCTTCTTGTGCTTCCAACAGACAAGGACAATGACTATTTTACTGATGAGCATTATGCCTGTCATTGCAAGGTTAATCGCCCACTTCAGGTAGCTTTCCAGTCTCCATTAAATACCTTATGCACGGGGGTGAGTGATGATGTGTGTGAATCTCAGAATCAGTGTTCTGCAAGGTCTGCATGTTAGAGCAGGGACTTGATCAGACGGACAGGTAAAGGACAGCATTCTCTTTCTTACACTGCACATCACTGTCACAATCTTTGGTGTTCCGTGACCTTGCTTAGAGCTGTGAGGGTGGCTCTCATTCACCAGTGCTGCAGCTGTAGCGCAGAGAGCTGATCGAGTAGCTTACTGAAAAGAGATGATAAACCAGCACTCAGGAGGCAGAGGCAGGCACATCTCTGAGTTCAAGGCCAACCTGCTCTACAGAGGCGAGTTCTAGGACAGCCAGGGCTACATAAAGAAACCCTGACTTGAAAAACCAAAATGGAAAAAAAAAGAGAAAGAAAAAAAGAAAGAAAAGTTCAGTGTACACTTTACATTAAAGCATAGACTTCAAGTTTGTTGGTGGCAAGGGAATTGTAGAAGCGTATGTAATTCCCTTGGGTTACTGACACCGTATCTTGAATACCAGGTGTACTCAATACCGTGTTTAAAATGGATGTGTGAGGTAATCCTACTTTGATTTGGGAGTTGGAAGATTTGGTCTGTGAGCAAGCCAAAGACAATTAAATCTCTCTATGTTTTTTTTTTAATTTTAAAATATGGAGATGACTAATACTGTCTATATTTTGTTTGACTGGAGGTAAGAGATATAAATATAGCTGTGTAAGAATTCTTCTGATGTGTATTTGGCAACTTTCTCCAAACTAAAACTTTTCCTACTCATGATGTCTTCAAAACTAGAAAGGGACATTCTTCATTTATCCTAAGAAAGAGAGCAGAAAAATTGGGATTTGTATAGCTCTGAGATATCTCAACCATCAGCAGGTTGATGTATCTTCTCATCGGTAAAGGCAGAGTTATTGGACATACCCAGAAAAGCACTGGGCAAGGGTTGTAATTCAGTGAAACAGATATAGAAGCTTTGAATTGATTCATAAAAACCTCATTTACATATTTCTTCTGAGTTCAACCTTCATGAACTCAGGACCTAGGTTTTTCAGATTTCTGTGTATCTATTTTTCTCCACTAGGGAAGTGAAGCAGATGGTAGTGCTGACGAAACATTTAAGGACAGAATAGCTTTTTAAAAATGCATCAACGGTAGCAGAAGTGCAAGGGAATGCCATGTCTTTGTCATTCATTGAAACCCAAACACCCCATTCTTTTTAATAGAGATCCAAGACAGGGCTAATGTATCTCTCAGAGACCTGATGTTGAAAAGATATTTAGTCTTTACATTCTATAATAGATAACAACATGTCAAGACAGGAGGACTTCAACTTTCCTTTGCTTCTAGGTGTATTTCCACAGCCTATTAAAGAGTAAAGATTTGAGAAGACATGTCTTTTTTTAGTCCTGCTTGAAGAAAAAGAGGGGCGGAGGACTGCAGTTTGGGAGGAATGTTACTAATTTTGAGAGTCTTGCTGTATTCTTCCAATATTATCTGTATGTATTGCATGTATACGGTACACAGCTATATTTTGAGGCGTGGAGAAGCTTTTAAGAATTCCAAAGTATATGTTCCAATCATAGAGATTTCTGTTTCATATTCTCAGAGCCCCTCCTTAGGAATTTGCATCTTTATAGCAAACATCTCAGGTGAATCAGAGGCATTCAAAACACCACCATCAACTCTTGTCATTCAGTCGGCATTTCTCTGTTGTCAAAATGCTTACATATGCACATTCTGTTCTGTGAGGTAGATGGGGACTATTATCTTCATTGTGAGAATGAAAGGGACCAAGTTGAGCTGATTTCCTTAGTTCTTCCGTATAGTCTCTGCCTTCTTGTTCACTCTTGAGATTCCCCTTAGATGACCTCTTGCTGTTGGGGTGTTGATTTGCCAAAGACGGGGTCCTCCCCAAAGCCAGCCAGTACTATCTGTGCCTGCCTTGCTGAAAAAAAAAAATGAGGCAAGCCTTCCTGTAGCCAAGGAAAGAAAATAATAATTTTATTTGTGGACATTGAACATTTTCCTAATTGGCTGTGTTGCCAGTTGATTTCAAGCAATCCCTCTGTCTTGTCAGATGTACTTTGGAGTGCGCATCCTTTTCACCTATCTTGATTGGTGTTGTTCAAATTCCAGGAATGAATCTATCATCCGCAGCCAGCCAAACTGGGCTGCTGCAATGGTTTCATGCTCCCCCTCCTCCCACACCGTCCCTCCTTAGCACTCCTCTCAACTGTCACCCCAGTCTTTGCTTAGCCCACCCAGTAGTCAGGAAGGCCAGACACCTGGTTGGGCTGTCAGATTCACACCTCAGCCCTTCTCATCGCCCAAGTGAATCTCAGGTAGTCCAGCAGATTTGTGCTTATATTTAGACAACCCCTGGGTCCCTCTGAGTTTGGGTCCATTTTCAGCAGGGTGCAGGGCTGGTATTTTTCCCCAACCTCTGAGAAAACTTCAGTCTCCGTTTGCAGATCAGCCACTGAATAAAGAGAGAGTGGTGCTATTTGAAGACCAGTTGGAGAGAAAATGCAAACATGACTAAGGGGCTCTTCCAGACAGACCACAGCCTGAACCAAGGGTGAACACAGGTTTCCAGAATCTCCAATGCTGTGTTTCCGTTGATGCTCCCTACCAGGAGCAGGGCAAGCATTTCTGGAGACAAGCGTGCACTCCAGTGCTGTTGTTCACTGCCCTTGTTCACATCAGTCTAGCATCCCACCTTTATTCACCCTCGAGGCAGGTTGCCTACTAAGACCTTTCTAGGCACTGAATCTGCTTTGTAGCTTTCCCGACAGAAACAAGAAATCTGGGTTCCAAAGAGATGGAAACAGTTTGCTGTTCCAAAATGTGGCGGGGGTGCGCGCGCCCGGGGTGGTAGGGGCAACATACGTGAGCAGGAGGTCATTGCTACTTTCTCCAGTGTTCACTTCCTTCCTTCCTGCAAAATGCTATATATTTTTGGTCACTAGAGAGAGGATAGATTGCATCTCCCTGCTCCCTGCACCATCCCGTCTTTGGCCATTCAGGGTCCTTCAATGAGCTGGTGGATGTTGTTTTTCTCTTTGAGGGGGAGGGACCGGACACAGCAGACCCAAGCTGCAGTTCCCTCACTCAGCCTCTGAGAATTTCTCATCCAAACCTCAATCACGTAGGATTGCGTAGAGAGGAGAAAAGGGGAGAGACAGAAGACAGAGAGGGGGGAGAACGGTGGGGGGGGGGGAAGGAGAGAGTCTGGGAGCAGAGGGCGCGAGGAAAGGGAGCAGGACCTAAGCGCCACGCTTTCCAGTGCTCCGCCAGCCCAGCCCCCAACTCAGTCCCACTAGGAGGCTTTCCGGCTCTCCAGGAGCCTGGGCAACTCAGGCTCCTAGTCCCACCCGCCGTCTCGGCGGCTGTCGCCTCTGCCGGGAGTTTCCTGCGGAGCTAGCGCTCGGACGGCGAAAGCCCGCGGCGGCGCCCAGGAACCTCTGCCAATGAATGGGACTCCGCCCTGAGCGCCCCCTCCCGGTCCAGGGAAGGCGGCGGGGGGCGCCCCGCGCTCCCGCGGCTCCCAGCCGTCCCCGGCGCAGCAAGTTGGGCGAGTTGGTGGCCGTCTTCACCTGCCTCCCTTCCCTGGCCCCTGAATCCGCGCCTGGCCGGGGGAGCCCAGGTGGCGTGCGCGGCCGCCTCCCGCCGTCGCCCAGGGTGGCCTAGGGACCCTGCGTGCGCCTGGGCGCCAGACCATGGTGGGCAGCTGCGACCCGGAGCCGCAGCCGCCGCGAGCCGACGTCGCCCTCAACCAGCCCCCGCCCCACCCGAGCGGACGCGCGGGGGCTCGCAGCGCGCGGTCACTTCCTTCCACGGCCGGGATGGACAGCGCGGGACCGAACGAGCGGCCCAGCATCGGCCGGGTAACCCCTATCTGAGCTGCGGCCGGGAGCAGCCGACAGCTGGGGCGTCCGAGCCTGGGGTCCGGGCGGCGTGGCGATGACCTGATCACGAGCCCGCCAGGGCGCCCGTCCCTTGCTGCCCGGCTCGCTCGCAGTCTGTGCAGAGACCGGCTCGGTGCGGCGGCCCGGGCGCACGGTGGCGGGGAGCTCCGGTGAAAGGCGTGTGGGCGCCGAGCTGAGGAGGACACCTTCGGCAGCTCTGCCTTTGGAGGGGCTTCTGTAAACTACTGAGTCATTCCAGATTTAGGATTCCCTAAATAATCACCAACTGTGCCCGTCTCGTGCCGGAACGCAGGCAGAGAGAGCGAGAGCTCCCGCTCTCGGGACCCCGCGGATCCCCAGGGTGCTTGGCCCTCGAGGATCTCCCTCCCTCCTGCTAGTCCTCCCCCTCCCTCGTCTCCCGCTTTCTTTGCAGTGCTGCTGGAGGAGAGGCGCACTCACCGCAGCTGGAAACAGCTGCCCCCGCCCCGCGCCCCAACCCTGAGTCTAGCTAACCGCTCCCACTTCTTGCCTCCCTCTTGGAATTCCAGAAGTGGGGAGGCCGGCCGGCCCCTGGAGAACAGCAGCCCGTGCGATGCCTTCCGTAGATCTCACCCAGCCGGGACGGACCTCCTAATCGCCAGAACCGCGGGCCACAGGGAGTTGAATTGCTGCCTTCCTCTCTTCTCTGTCGCGGTTGGTGGCTCATTTTCTAAAGGAACGTTTTATTCACTTTTTAGTATGTTCTTTTCTTTATTGTTTTTTTAAAGCCAGGGGCACGCTTCTCGCCTCGGTCCAGACTCTGCCTTGTAAACGGGTTTTCTATGTATGTATGTGTAGGAATACTTTGGACACCTTACAACGCTTGCGCCTCTCCAACCGGGGCACGTCTTGTTATTTTGGACATCTTTTCCCATTCTCCACTTGGTACCCTGAACGCAGTGTGACCAAACTCCTCACTGCCCTTTGGACGAGGATCGCCTTGAGGGTGCAAGTTTGGGGTACAAACGTCTACTTCGCTAGAAGGCCTGGGACCGCCCCGCCCCCTCCGTCAGTGGTTGGGGAAGTTTACATCTGGATTTTCACACGTTTTGTTGCCACTGCCCAGACTCTGACTAACCTTGTGGGCTCCAGGTTTTCGGTACTGCAACCTCCTCAAATATTAGCACTGCCTCCCTGCGCCTGCCCCATCCCTCCAGGCCCTCGAGGTCCTTTCCTCGTCCCAGCAGAGCAGGAACCCGAGGGCTCTGTGGAGCCCGGGGCGTCGGGCCCGCGCTGAGCAGCTATGGCTGCAGCGATAGCCAGCTCCTTGATCCGGCAGAAGCGGCAGGCGAGGGAGTCCAACAGCGACCGGGTGTCAGCCTCCAAGCGCCGCTCCAGCCCCAGCAAAGACGGACGCTCCCTGTGTGAGAGGCACGTCCTCGGGGTGTTCAGCAAAGTGCGCTTCTGCAGCGGCCGCAAGAGGCCGGTGAGGCGGAGACCAGGTCAGTAGCAGCTGCAACAGTGGGCTCCCCAAAGCCCGACATCCTCCCATCCCCTTTCTTAAAAGCTCCTGGGAATTGCTCGTGGAAGGGAATGAGAATTCCTTTCTTCCATGCTGGTCCATCCTCTTTCACCAACCCTGTGTCAGTTAATCGCTTGTCTCTTATTCGGGAAAACACTTTCTGCTTTCATAAGTCCACAGTTTGACTAGTATGAGGGCCACTTGTATAGATACTCCTAGGTTCCGAAATCTTGAAATGTCCTGGAGGGCAGTGACTGGTGTGTTCTTAACTCATTTATTTCTTTACTTGTCACCTATTGTTCTGTCCATCCATCCATCCGTCCATCCGTCCATCCTTCTATCTATGGAGAACTCTAAGATGAATAAAGTTCTTTGTATTCCTCATAACCACACATGGCAGAGGATTAGAAATTATACTGGATACCAGATGAACTTAGTATTATCTCGATTTTCTCTGTCTTCAACAAGCTCATGCTATTTTACCTTTTAAACCATCACAGTTTACCAATTTTCCATCTTCTCACGAGTTCATGTGCTCCTTTCTAATAGGACTTCTTCCCAACCAGTTGATAGTTATCACGGGCTCTTATTATGAACTTTCTGTCCCATTACCAGTCTCTGCACACTAACACTTTGGAGTCGCTTTTATGACGTGATATCTGCAGTTTGGCTCCAGAGAGTGTAAAAGAAAAGTTGATTTCTTAGACATTTCTATGGCACAGCCTTTCTGAAGCTAACGCAGGTCCAAACGGTCCCTCATATGCCTCTATTTACCGAAGGAAAACTGAATACCTTCACTGTCATGAGGACGAGTCCCACCATAAGCCAGGACAGTGTTATGCCTTGAGAGATCAAAAGCACATCCCCAGTTGGTGCTTTCCTCAAGCCTTAGGGTGTGGCCATGGAGACAGTTCTAGTCTGCAGCACCCTCAGTGCTCCTAGCTGAAGGAAGGATGGGGTGAACAGGGCTCCTGGCTGTTGTTGAGTTGACTACCTTATCCTGTTAGCAATTCTGACTCCAGCACTCTCTTGAGTTCCACAAATGAAGTGTGTAAGTTAGATACAATGTGAGGCTCAGAATAAGTTAAGATGTTGAGAGTGAGCTTTGGGAGGGTGGGTGCTTCTCTTTAGCTTTCATCGACTTTCCCTGACATTCCTCACCCCATTTGTGTCTCATTTTCATACTCTCTGATGGCCGCAAAGCGGCAGATTTCAAGAGTAAACAAAACCGTTGATGGTCCCATCTCAGCAGCTACCAAAGTCTTTCCGTTTTACATCCTATTAATGTGGCCTGTGCCTTTGATGAAGTGGAGACTAAAGAGAAAAGCAGAATTATCTCTACATATTGAACATTGCATTTTAAAGGGCAGTATAAATCCTTTGGAACCTTCCTCTCGGGGCTTAAGGAATCTGCAAGGGACTTGAAGGCTCTAGACCCAGT
This sequence comes from Alexandromys fortis, assembly GCF_014885135.2. Taxonomy (NCBI): domain Eukaryota; kingdom Metazoa; phylum Chordata; class Mammalia; order Rodentia; family Cricetidae; genus Alexandromys; species Alexandromys fortis. The sequence goes on from NW_026067992.1 coordinate 1,675,975, forward strand.
GTGACTCACATACGCTGACTCTGGAGTGGAGGTCGCACTGTGGTTGGGATACTTGTGTGGTGTTTATGAGGCGATGCTACTTGACCTTCTCAGCTAACAAGCTAATAGACGTAATAAGTTGCTCTTAACTGTGAATGGATGCGATAAACTCAGTTTGCAGATGTTGATTTGTAGATGAACAGTTAACATGGCTTTGTGTGTTGGGGGAAAGGATTGTATACTGTTTCCTGAGGTTCTCTCCTTAGTGCCTTATTAGAAAACATGGGATTTTCTGGGCTTACTATTTGCTTTGGAGCTCATTTAATCTGCTTCTCTTGTTTACATGCTCAGTGTTCATCTTGAGGATCTTGGTGACTGACTTGCTTTAGCTATAGGGTCACATGACAACCTAGCAGAAAGACTGTAGCAATTGCTAAGGCATTCCTTAGCAAAAGGACACAAGGAGTGAATTCGTACACCAAAGGCTTTGGGTTGTTGCAAAACCTACTTAACTCTGCAGAAACAGAGGTGTGGGTGTGGAAAAGCTTTTGGGGGAAGTTGTGCTATTATTGCTACTAACAAAGCCAAATAATTAATGTGTTAATTTTATGTCGGTGACCATGATTCACATACTGTGGGATGAAACTGTTTGTTGAACTGGCCCCTTCCACACCACACTTCCGCAGAGGCTCCTTCAGTGGATCCAGTGGAAGCCACTCAGCACCAACAGAGGGGAACTGTTTTCCATTTTGTAAGTGCTTTGATGGTGTGGTCACCTAATATTTGAGTTCTCGTTCAAAACTGTTCATGCTCCAAGCCAAGTCCTTCTGAATGGCAAACTGGGTCCTACACGCGAAAGTAATGAAGGGGAAAAACTTGCCTTAGGAAGGAGTTTCCACCGTGATCTTCTAGCACTGAGACACACATTCCAGGGACCAGACTTTTAGGAGAGTTCAGCTCAGGCACCGAGCCTAAGCTAGGTGTTCAATGGGCAAGGGCATGGTTGTGGTTCAGATTTCAGAGCAGACACAGTGAACATCTCCCTGTTTCTTTCTAAACTCACCAAGTTCTAGTTTGGAAAAAAAAAAAAGCCAAAACCATACAAACACATCGCAAACCTAGAACTCATCATGGTACAATGGCTCTGTTTTTAAGCGCCCAGAAATGCAGACTGAAGACATGGAAACTGGCAAGGCAGAGCCTCACAGGGCCTTCGAGTGCGACTGTGTTTTGAGAGCATGGTCCCTGGGGGCATCACATGCTGGTGTACTCTGGGATTGCGCACCAGAATCCTGATTTGAAGAGATGAGAAATACAAGGGCCATGGCAATTTTTTCAATCTGATATCACACACCTAAAGCATGACAAAATTGAGACTGGAAGTAACTCCACTTCATTTATTTTGGTTTGCTCTATTAGCAGTATAAATTAGCAGGAGAGGTAGGTGTCTGCTGGCAATTGATGGGAATAATTTTTTTTGACTGATAGATATTGGTAGCAGTAGTAGGATTATCCATATTATTCCACAATCAGAATGCACAGTGTAGAGGTCACTCTTGTAAAGGCCAACAATGGCAATTATAGTTTTGAGACTCCCGTCACCTCTAGCCAGCATGAATCACTGAAGTAGAAGAGACAGTGAAAGCCTGAAACCAGCGCAGGTCTTGTTAACAACTTGTTCACTGTGTGGGTTGTAGTTCTTTGAAAAATGAAATGTTGGAGACCCTGAACTGCCGTGCTGTCTGAGTCTACTGGACCATGAAAAAGCCCTCCGAACATTTCTGTTCTCTCACCTCCTGGTAGAGAAGTACGATGGTCATTATCCGAGACATTGCTTTGGTGTGAAGTGCCTGGATGAGCCAAACTTGCGGCAGTAGTGGCTGAAATGTGGGCACTGCCGAATTCCCTGCGCTTGGTTTTTTCGTCCGCCCCCCAGACGTGGGTTATTATGTCTGGCTTTTGTTTTCTTTTCAAGAGGCGCAGTCAGTCTCAGGTATTTTCCTCCTGACTCAATAGACACCGGTAGAAGGCCCTATCAAGACAAGGTGGAATTGCTGCTGTTTGTCAGAGCGGACAAGGTGCTTGGGAGTGGTCCAGGGTTGCTATCATTTTGCAAATGGTGTTCTCTCTGGAAAGTAAGGAATAACTAGATAAATCTAAATTCGGTGTGATTTTTAAGTCCAATCTGTACATTTTGCTTTCGTTATTGCTTCCCTGTGTAATTGAGTCCCTTCCCTTAAACTATTAAACAAAAACACCAACAAGGGAAAAAAATCCCTCCCCTAAACCACAAAGAACACTTTCCCTAATTAAAGCCCTCGGTTTTCTACACCATTTCCCTTTTATAAACGACGTAGTAAGATTACATCTGTAATAAATTAGATCAGAGAAGTGTTTGCAATTTTACCACATTTCGTTGATTTTCTTTCTTATTTTTCTGAGCCCTTTTCTTCCTCCCATAAAATTATAGTTGTTTACAATACTTCAGTGTTCTTCCAGCTTCCTTTGGCAGATGTTTAAAATAGCATGTAGCAGCACACTCATTCAACATGTTACTATCAAACTTGCCAAAACGTCTAAAAATATCCTTCCATGCAAAGGAAGAAAGCCTCACGAAAAAAGAAAATCTTTAAGAATATGTACCCAAGGGGCGAAAGAATGCTTACTCCTGGGGTCTATGGAACGGAAAGTAGACTTTTACAAATTAGAGTACAAATAGTCTGACACATGCGATTTTACATTTACAGCAAATACCTTTATTGCATTTTCCTTTTAAAAGGCTATGTCTGAAATGCAAAATCAGTCTAATTAGATGATATTTGGTTTGATGTTTGTTAAAGAAATACTGCTACCCAGCCGCTAACTTAGTAAGCCACATTTTCATTTTATCTGATGTCTTTCTGTTTAAAGTGATGTTTACTGTTTTTTAAAATCCCATTTCTACATGGCAGGACATTCTCACCAGCAACTGCTATCCCCACTGTAAGGACATCGTAGAACAGTAGCTACTGTGGTGTCTGGCTTCCTTTCATCAAGTCCCTACACAGGACTCAATCTTTAACGTTCTAATGAAGTTGATATTCTTGAACAGAATTAGGAAAACAGTTTGCAGGAAATGAGGCAGTCTCTGTAGTTGAGAAAGCACTAGGAATATTTTTAGACCTTTAGAAACAAGGATTTTTGTCTCATAAATCTGGATTGTTAGAAATCCTCCCAGGTTTGGGAGCACCGTGCTGTTTGGTTCTATTCCTAGTGAACAGGTGTGTGTGTGTGTGTGTGTGTGTGTGTGTGTGTGTGTGTGTTGATATTTCTGTAATGGTCTGAATCTGTTCCTCCAGAGCTTCATTTTACCGGGTGCTTGCTATTGGTGTGTCTCTGGGATTATTGCAGACTGTATGAGGCCTCCCAGCACAGCCTTCTTAGACAGATAGCCATCTTTGGTAACTTTTGACGTTAGCTAATGACTTACCTGTGGATCTATGGAACTTTCCTTCTCTAGAGAAAGAAGCACTGTGTCTATGGGGTTTAGCCTCCAAAGTCACCACCTGAGAGCCCAGGAGAGAAGGAACCGTTGTTGTCAAATGTCTTTAAAATAGCCAGATATAATAAACCGTTTTTTGTTTGTTTTTGTTTTCTTAAGACGGGGTCTTATTATGTAGCTCTGACTGTCCTTGAACTCATAGATATCTTACTGACTCTGTTTTTCTAGTGCCAGGATTAAAGAGGTGTGCCACCGTGCCTGACACTATTGCAAACATTTTATAAATAACTTTGGGATTTACAGTTTCTCCAAACGTTCTTTTTCAGTCTTTTTAGCAATGCATTAGTGAATCCAGCCCCCTGCCCCCCAATCATAGAAAACTGAGAACACCATACTCAGTGTGCTGGTGAGACTGGTTCTAGCTACTGTAATCAGAAAGAGGCTAAGTCACTAGGCCCCATTGTTTTTGTCTGCTACCCCACAGAGCTAAGAGGTTCTGGTTCTAAATAACTTAATTGCTTTGCGGAAGTTGGAAAAGTATTCTGGAAAGACAGCTCAGTCAGAGATCAAGAAGAGTAGAGAATGATTGCCTGTTTTTTCTGCTCTGTGCCCTGTGTGTGGTCTAAAGTCCCCAAGGAAGAAGAGTGAAGTGGAAAAGCTGATGGGGATCTTCTGTACCAAGGAGGCATCCCAAGGCTATCTTGCTCTGGGCCAGGTTCCTGGCTGGGATTCCCTTTGTATGTCAGGAGCCTCAGAGACAGCGACTCCAGAGGATCCACTGGGAGACTTGGGCCCAGTGGGCAGACTTTCTTGAGTGTAAACATAAACACTCTCTTTAAAAGTTTCTCAGATGTTTTCCAGAGTCATGTGGCTATTAGTGAATTCATCATAGCCTTGCATGATTATTCTCTTAGCTTTTTAAATCTTCTTTCTTTGTTTAGGTAACCATTTAACTCATAGCAGAACCATTAGACAAATGAACTGTAGACTGCGATGTCAGTATGAATTCTGGGTGTTATTTTTAAGAACATTAAGTGTGCTTATTAATCTCTTTGAGCCCCAGTTTGCTGACTGTGAAATGGAGATATTCTATCTAGTTTTTCCTTACATCATACCTCTCTCCTGGAGTATTGTCTAAGCTGAGTTCTAAAAGATGAGACAGACAGAAAAGGGTGGAAGGCTGAGACGTTCAAGGCAGAGGAGGGCAACGTTTCTTTGTTTCTTGGGAAGCCCCAAAGAAAACTAGAACAGTGGCAGCTCCAGGAGAGGGTGACAGAGGAAGCATGGCAAGGCCATGGCTGGACCCCAAGGCCTTGAAATCTGAGAGTAGTGTGAAGGGTTGTTAGGGTTGTCTTGAAAAGTCTCCCAGTCTACAAGAGCAAAATTCTTATAGAAATCCCATTGTTTGAAAACCACCCCCCTCTTTTTTTTTTCTTGTCTCTGATTGGATTTTCTCAGGGACTATTTGATAAATACAATTACATGACCCCCCCCCCACTTTTACAACCATGTTTTGGAGTAAGACCAGCTTATCTCAATATACTTTCACCTACAACAATACTCAACAAGAAACTGAGCCCAAAGGGTTTGGGGATTAAGCTGCCTCCTGTGAAGCTAGACATTAGAGTGCTTTCCAAAATGCTTGTAAGTTACAGTTTTCACTAACAATTTAGAATATAGAGTTACATAAGTGAGTCTAGACTAAGCTTATTTGTCTGGACAGAGTCAACATTGAACAGATATTCTTTGCAAAGGCTACTTATTTGTCTGTTATTTGCCTTTGATCAGTGTGTAGTATTTGCATCCCTCAGATGCCCTCCTTCTAGCCACAGGTAGATTAATGCCTCTTAGTTGGAGTTTATGTACAGTTCTTAGCTTTTTTTAATTTTAAGTGTATTGTGTGGATTAAGTGTATGTAAAGGGTACCACATATGTGTAGAAGCCCACAGAGGCCAGAAGACTACTTGGATCCTCTGAAACTAGAGTTATAGGCAGTTTTGAGTCATCGTGTGGGAGCTTGGGATCAAGCCCCATCTTTTGTATGAACAGAAACTGCTTTCTGAACCACTGAGATGTCTCAACAGCCTGCTCAGCAAAGAATGGGCCTTCAGTTAGTGTCTCTACTCTCCACATTAGGACAGTGAGGCCCTCCAAGTCAGGGTCTCTAACTTTGCAGTAATGGTTAGATTCTAGATTTAATTTAGGTTTGTTTTTCATAATCTCGTGTCCATTCTGTGATGTTAGAGCTTGAAATAAACTTTGGTTTTCTTCTTTGAAAACAAGAAGCATAGCTAAAGATCTGTTTGATTGGAAGGCCATTTGCTCTGACTCTTTTCTCCATAGGAGAAAAACTACACGTGACTGGAGCCATAAACCATGAATCAATTCCCTGCTTATTAGGAAGGACACCCTTGTTTGGTTAGGGTGCTGTTTTGTGTGTCCCTTGCTTTAATTACTTGTGATTTGCTAGCAAAGATATCTTTGTCTAAAATATCAGTCTTTGTTTGTTTTTACCTCACTTTGGGGGCTATTCTGTCTCATTGAGGATTTGAAATAAAACCCAATGTGCTACAGTGTTTGCTATGTTTTATAAGCTAAGGTCAAATGGGATTGAAATGAAGCACAGATGAGATTCACTAGAGAAAACCTGGGATCTTATGTAAGTTGTTATAAAGAGAAAAAGAGCAGATGAAAATTTCCAGAAAAGATTTTAATTTTATTGCGTTTGTCATTTATGTATTGTATTTTAATTTAGGGGATTCTGATGATGAACCAGATAATCTTACAGTGGCCTCAGGTCAGAATAAATTTGCAAAATGGAGAAGTGAGGGACAAATGTAAGTACCCCAACTCAGGTGTGTATACAAATCGCCTGGTGAGAAGAGAAGTTGACTCCATTTAAGGCAAAGAACTCTACCTGTTCTACCCACAGAATATCGATTCAGTGGTGTTAGTTTTTTTTTTTTTTTTTTTTTAAAAAGGACCAAAAATCACTCCAGGGAGGTGTAAGAAAGTTTTTCTATGTCTGAATAAAAAAAGAATGTTGAGAAGTAAAGAGAACCTCAAGTTCTAAGAAAACCCAAGTCTCCTATGGACAGAAATAGAATTGCTCCCATCATGTTCTGTTGTTCAAGAAAACTGGGCTGGATTTTTGTAACCAAAGTGCCGTCATGAAGAAGGGGGAAATGGTATGTGAGTGATCGCTCTGAATCTTCTAGTTCTAGGAAAGGAAGTAATGTCGGTAGTCCTATATACACAGGGCATTTCTCTGAGAGATTAGAGACTGATTTTCCTTCTGTAAAGAGAGAGAGTTTCCAATCATTCACTTCCTGGCTTCCTCTGTCTTTTCTTACATGGTTCTGGGGACTTGGTCTTCTGTAGCTTTTGCTCAGAAAAGGAATTGGGAGGCGTGTGTGTGCACGTGTATGTGTGTGTGTGCGTGCGCGCATGTGTGTGCACGTGTGTGTGTGTGTTTCTAGCTGCCCACAAATCCTGCAACTTGTATCTGATTTTGCTTGAGCTGATGTATACCTGTGAGGCTTGGAGAGCAGCAACTGTACACACGTTGGTCCATTATTGTATTCCAGGCGGGTGTCTGAAATTCTGTTTTGGGAAATGAAACTTTAGTTAGACATTTTGCCTCAGGCCTTGATATATACAATGTATCCTTGTGGATGCCTGTTTGTGACCCATGTCTTGGGATGTATACCTAGCTGTGTCTAGGATTTAAAGGTTTTGTTCCTCTAAATTGAGAAAAATAGTAACTAATTGCAGTCAACCCATTCACGAGAGGGTCATGGGTAAATTAGAAAATACAAATTTTAAAAAGATGAAGAAAGGATTGGGCTTCCCCTAAATTCTGTGCCTCCTTGCAATACCACACCTGTCTCTGGGGCTTTTGCTTAATGCTGATACTGAAATATATGCAGTTGTTAGAGAGAACTGTACTTGAATAGTGATAATCAAGTCAGTTTCCAGACATTTGCTGAATTTTGGTGTGTCATTTATTTGGGAATGAGCCTATAGAACTAATTGGAAAGTCCTTACGAGAAAGGTAATAGAACTCTAGTCAGATATATATTACTGCATTCTAAGTTGTACGTTCACTGTGTTCTTTCAGAAAGTTTCTTCTTGAATGCCTGTATATCAAAAGTAATTATCTAATACATAGTCACAGTCTGTCCTTTAAAAATGCATATGTAGTTGTGGATGTCTGCATCTTGTTCCATCAACTCGCTTATTGGAGTTCATTCCTTGTGGTGGCATGCCATGTTCAGCCTTAATGAAGGGGAGAGGGCCTTGGTCCTGCCCCAACTTAATGTGCCAGGCTTTGTTGACTCCTCATGAGAGCCTTTACTCCTTGGGAGGAGTGGATGGGAGGTGGGCTGGGTGGGGAGGCAAGGGTGTTTGGGGGGGAAAGTGGTTAGAATGTAAAATGGAATTAAATTTAAAAATACACGCATAGCTGAACATACAACTTCACCAGCATGCATTACCAAGTCTTTCTCCACCTTCACCACAAACCTCTTTAGTCAATTGCAATCTTCTTCACTGTCGTAGAACATTTTTTCATCCATCTGTTTCAGTCTTTCCGTTTCTCGTTGTTTGTTTTTCTCTGAAGGGGTACGTTTAACCTCTGTACCCATCCTGCATTTACCCAGACACCTTTCTCTTGCCTTTATCCACCCAGCTGCAGCGCTGCCATTATTTCCAGCTCTGCGCAACTCCCATCTCTCCTGCCAGATCTCCCGAGTTCCTCCCAGGTGGCATGAATCACTTCCTGCCCAGGCTTTGTACCCGTTATGTGCGGTTCATTCTGTCTTATCTAGTAATTATGGTGTAAGTGCTGCCTTTACCTCTGGAGTGTGAGTTCCTGGATGGTAAGAACTCTGTCATACCAAACTCTCTCCTTAGTGGTGGTCAAAAATACCTCATCCAAACACAGTTTTCTATTAATGACTAGTGTGCTCATAGACTCAGTACTAGTTAAATTTTAAGGACAGTGCGCCATAAACTGGAAAATCTTGGGCAAGACAGGAAATCACTGTTTTAGCCTAATTTTTCTTAATATTAAAATAGCAAAATATCATTGATACACTTTCATTTGGTATGTAGCTATTAAGTAAATGTGTAGAACCCTATGGCCTCCCTTCTTCCCCAACTTAATTCTAATGGCTACTCACATCATTCATACTTTGCTTGGTTGTATTACAGACTTCCTTTTTCTCAAGCATTGTAACTTCTTAGGGAGGAGGTAGCATTTGCATGGATGCAGAAGGAACCTTGTTACATTGTCTTATGTGTTTGACTTGGAACTGAGAGATTACTGTTGTAAGCAGTTCAGAAAAGGACCCATTTTTCTTTTGACCAATTTTGGTTTCTTAATGTTGGGTTAATGAGGAATAGCCTTTGTTATTGATTTCAAATTTAGTCCTGTCTGGTCCTTACATTTACATTTGAGACCAGCAAGTCATTTTGGTGTTAAATACTCCTCAGGAAATATATTCACTTTGGTCTCACTTTACTGGGGGAGGTTGTAAGTGGTGGGGGAATAAAATATTGATTGGTTCTAATTAAAAAGTTGCCTTCTATCAACACTTTATTCCTCTGCTGGCTTTCTTCTTGTCTAGTTCCTTTTTCAAAAGCTGTTGATACGCCACCATCTTCTGTGTTTATTTTATTGCCTGTAGACATCTGAATGGAAGGTTTTAATTCAGTCTTAACTCACTGCAGCAAAAACGAGCCCCATTGACCTTGTCCTTTGTCTTCCACAGCTCATTCAGTTTTCTCAGTTAGAGTAAAGGGGATTCTGAGATTCAGCTCTATCATTCTTGATGCATACTTCTGCTACGAATACCCTTTCTGTTGCTGTGTGAAAACACCAGCTGACACCAATTTTAGTAGGGGAGGGTTCATTTCAACTGGCTTTTTGTAGCTCATCCATGAGGGAAGGCACAGTGGGAACCTGGAAGCAAGAACTGATGCAGAAACCGTGGAGGAATGTGCTTACTCACTTGGTCCCTAGTTTCTATTTATTTAGCTTTATTATACAGCTCAGGAACCCCTGCCTAGCGATGGTACCACTCACAGTCAACTGGGCCTTTCTACAGCAATTACCAATCAAGAAAAAAATGCCTCAAATATATCCCCACAGTATAATATGGTCCAAGGAATCCCTCAGTTGAGACTCTATGAGACAACTCTTGGCTAAGCAGAATACTCATGGAGGATTCTAAGATGTCTCTATATTAGTTTTAAGAAAATAGTTTTACAATAGACTTTACTTAAAGTTTTGTAAGAGCTTCTGTGCATACTAAATGGAAAGAAAAAATTGGCAAATATGTTTAATTCCTTTCTTACCTGTATTTTCCTTAACTACATTAATATAATTGATCATGCAATAATCAATTTTTTGAAAATTTTCTCTTGTGATTTTACTTTGTAGAATTTCACTAACTATTCAAGAGAGACATGCTTGGACCTCAAAGCTGGAGTGATTAAAAACAATAAACTGTGGGGGCATTTGTTGTTACTGTTCTTTTACTGGAAAACACGTTGATTTATTTACCAGTGGAAACTCAATGAGATGCTAACAATGAAGCTGACAGGAATGGAGCCACTGATGAAATGAAGTAAAAGAATTTCTGACTAAGTCAGTGTATGATATCATGTGTATTATTTGTGTGTGTGGGGGGGGGTGCGGGCTATGTGTGTACCAAGGTCAGAGGACAACTTGTGGGAGTCAGCCATTCTTGCCTTTTATCATCTGGGGATAACACACGTCATCATGCGTGGTGTTAAGTACCTTACCTGTTGAACAGTCTCGTCCATTCAAGGAATATCATATTTTAGATGGATTTAAACTGGACATTAGAAACATGGCAAAGTACAGGATACCACATGAAATGGAACAGTGCTGGAGAGAAAATTCATTCCTAAATTATCAAACCTCAAGATATCTCAGGCCTTGGGATCTCCCTTGAGGCACATTTTTTTATCACTAGTTAAGTGACAGAAAGAACATTTATTATATATCAAGGCTGGCATGCTCTGAGTTTCATAACTCCTAATATTTTATATGGTTTATGAAAATTGATTGTGCCTCTCTGCTAGAGGATGTAGAATTGAAGATTTTAATTGAAATACTGCTTACAGTGATATTTAGTTTTTATCATCTGTTCCTGGAAGTGTTACTGGTATTTAAACTTTTCCTTTCTTTTTTTCTAGTCACTGACCATGCTATCTTACATTTCCAGAAAATAAGTTTAGCCAATGTTCTGAACTTGAATTCTGCACAAGTCCATTTTAGCTATTCCTTAAGCAGGACTCTACTTGTTTTAGAAGACACTATTACAATATTATGAGGTTGAGGCTGCTACATAGTATGTATCAAATATAAGGGATATTTGGAGAAATAATTTGTATGATTCCTGTGTGGATGCTAGGGTGTACATAGGACTTTATCATACCGCTAGTTGGTTGACTGATAAAATCATGGCACCCATCAATGGAACATGACTATTTGCCTGTTTTGTAGTAAAAGACAATCCATACACATTGCTTAACACATGGGTGTCGCAGGAAATGAATTTGTTGAATAAATTTTCTTGAAAATGACATATGCCTAATAAAACTAGATATATACAGGTAGTTCTGGAAGAGAGGACACTCAACGGTTCTCAGCAACATCTTCATCAGTGCTGCTCGACTTTCAGAAATTGGAGGTAACTTTCCTGATCAATTTTTCCCCCACACATGGTGCAACTCAAAGCAAGACAATGCGCCATTAATGTGATTGTAGTCTTAGGGATATAGCTGACTTTAGAGGACGTGTGATCGCTTCAAAATGTGCAGCTCTGTGATTCCTCTTTTCATTCATTTACATTCTCAGCTATTTGACAAATATCTATTGTTTATCTATAATCTACCCCAGTACTGATAAGGAATCCACGCAGAAGACAAGAGTTTTTGTTTTGTTTTTGTTTCTTAAGGAAACTTTGAGCTAGAGCACTACTAGTATCATCCATGGAACAGCTTTGTGTTTCAATACTTAGGAGTGAGGAATCTTATTTTGGCCAATGGCCAACTATACCATCTGTGGTTAACTCTATTGATTCCCTCGCCTTTAGTGTTAATATAAAATGATTCTCTTGGAAACTTCTTAAATTTTGGAGTGAGAATGGACAGGGGAAAAAAAGCGCTGTTTATTTCTTTTTATGTGTAATTTTTCTGTAGATTAGTAGTTTCAAACTTTTAAAAACTTTTTAATATTTTTGAAGTTAAAATATGGTTATACTAGTTTCCCCTTTCATTTCCCTTCTCCAACCCTTCCCATGCTCTCTGTTGATGTTGTTATCTCCATTTCTTTAATTATCACACACACACAAACATACACATACACACACTCTCCACACATACACACACACACGCACACACATATATCCCTTTCAGTCCATATAAAGTATGTTTATAAATCAGGGCTGAGAAGCTATACCTACCAAGTCTCAAGAACATAGTTGCCTAGACAAAATCTGAATATAGACAATACTAATAGACATGCTAATATGGAAGGGAAAAATCTCATGGGGCCTCAACCCTAGAGGAACTGCAAGCAACCAAGGAATGCTGAGAGTGGAAGAAACAGCCCCTCCCATTGCTTATCCAAACGTTAACGTGCAAGCAAGACATTGAGGGTTGTCATCATACCACTTTACCTTCAAGGACATATTAAGACTATTCCAGACTCATGAAAATTTTTACATGTTCTATGGACAACACTGAATGCCAAGATTTTAGGTATCTTAAAACAAAAACTGTGGTTTATCCCAGAACGCTCTATCTTTATTCTGTATCTTATGACCTCCAGTCTAACTTTTCCTTATTTCCTATCCTGTGGCTCTGCCCTACTCTAGAGACATACAATTAACAAGCTTGAAGACCGAGAGAGAGATTTACACTTTGTATCCTTGTTTTTCTAGCCTGAGAATTAGAACACCTAGCTTAAATTTGGGTTGAAGTTGCTTGAGATTGCATTGTATATAGGAAATATATTGACCTTGATTAGCTTACTAGTTTAGAAATATCTCATTATATCAATATTATCATAGAGAGTGTTTCTTAGAATAAAATACAGTAACCTATGCTTGGTCTGGCCCAAAATATCTTCAGTTGGCATTAGAATTTAGTATTTGATCCTTTAGGAGATCACTTTATTCCTCTGCATAGTAATATTTGGTTAGCTGTCCTCAGAACTGCTGCTGAGAATGTGGTTTGAGACGAGAACTTTATAATTTCACAGTAGGGATTTTATTATTTTTTAATGTTAGCCTAACTCTTTGGATTTTCATAAGAGGTTTTCGCAGGCTTTCTAAATTAGGTCTCCAGTTGGTCTAGACCTCATCTGAATTGATTCCGGCATATTCCCAGGTAGGATTCACAGCGTGGGAGCTATGTGCTTGAAGGCCTTGCTGTGTTCAGTTTTTCAAGGGTTCTGAGTATAGTGTTGTTCACAAGTGTACTTTACAGTCAGCAAATTAATGTAATGAAAAGATACACGTTCTGCTAATTCCCAAATGGCAGCTTTCTTTGAACTCCTTGGAGTTCTGCAAGCCCCTATTCACCACACAGACCCGCTTCCCAGAGAAGTTCCTCTCTTTCTCCAAGTTACTCTTTGAATCATTTTCTCTAGTACTTCTCTTTTCAAGTGAGTTATTTCTCAGAGGTTTTTGAGCTTGTCGACAGTGGTCCACAAAACCCGGGTTGTCTTTTTGAATATTAATGTTGCTGAGTAGTAAGTCTTGACAAAGATATTCTCTGCTTCCGTGTGTCATCTTTCTCTCTTATCAACTATGGTTCCCCCCCTGATCTTGGCTCTCTTGCTTTCTATTTCTGACTCACATCATGTCTAAGTTTCTCTTTCATGTCTGACTATATCTCAAATATCTTTCTATAGTTTTCCCACAAGCCACTCAAATAGAGTTTACCTCAGTTTGAAATTATGATCTCTCTCCAGGTCCCAATCTGCTTTGTGTTTTCTTACTGTCACTTAATGAGTGACACTAGCAAACATGCCAGTTTCTGTCACCAACCTCTTCTGTCTGCCAAGTTGAAAGTTCTTGTTTCCCTGATCCCTGTCTTTTCTTTCCCCACTTACATTCACGGGTCTTGTCTCATCAGTGTTTACTCATATTCATTCACCAGGCACTAATTTAGGACTTTCCAGGAACTACAAGGGATAGTAGATTGATTCAAGTAAAGTTGCTATGTCACGCAGTTGACATCCTTGGCTCAATATTGTTAAACTTCATTTTATATTTTTCTGAGAATTACATACACAAGTACTCTATTTACATCATTTCTACCTGCTTTTCTCCTTCCATCCAGCTCCTCCCTTCTCCCCTGCCTCCCTTTCAGATTTATGACTTTTTAATTGAGATTCTATCTGTCTATCTATCTTTCTATCTATTTATCAATCATTTCTCTCTCTCTCTCTCTCTCTCTCTCTCTCTCTCTCTCTCTCACACACACACACACACACACACCATCACTACCACCATCACCATCTACTGGGGCCACTTAGTGTTGCTCCTATATGTCTAGGGATGACAATTTTGGGGTTCGATAACCATTAGGGGAGCCTGTTCCTTGAAAAGATTCTCTCTTTCTTGGCAGCCTATAGCTCTTTATCTATGGATTTCAGTGAGATTTCCTCCACCCAGGATGGAGTGTCAGCTCATGTTGTCATTGCATAGGTCCTTATTAGATGATCATAGTATTAAGATTGAATGGGTGCATCTCTCAGTCATATATACAAGATACTGTTTCACAGAAGAAATCCTGGTCCTCTGATTGATAATCTTTCTCCCCACTCTTCTGTGATATTTCCTGAGGTTTAGGTATATTGGTTAGGTTGTAGATACACCAGTTGGAATGCACCCTCTACTAGTCAATTGCTTTCCGTATTTCACCAGTTGTGGGTTTCTGTGATGGTCTCCCCTATGCTACAATAAGAAGCTTCTTTAATGAGGGATGGGAGCTCTGCTGAGCTGGGGATGTATGGATGGGTACTTAGATGGGAATTATAATGGTTTGGAAAAGTGGCCTTAGTGGGCTTTCTTCTTGTGTCCCCATCTTCCCAGTCAGGAGTGCCTGGCTAGATTTACAATGCAAGGCATGGATTCCCTCCTATCAAGAAACCCAAAATGCTGAACCGATTAGAAGAAAATGCATGTTGTTCCCCATAAAATACAGGGGCAGGGAAGGGGTTTCTGAATAGGACTCCATTCGCTGAGGACCACAGATCATTAGTTCACAAATGGGGGCTCCTAAAACCAAGAAACTTCTCCACAGCAATGGGAATAATCAATTGAGTGATGAGGAAGCCCATAGAGTGGGAGAGAATCTGCAGCAGCTACACATCTGATAGAGGACTGCATCTAGAATATACTAAGAACTCAAAAATCAAGAGTTACAAAAACATAAAAATGGGCTGTGAATCTGAACAGAGAGTTCTCAAAAGGAAATATTAAAATGTCTATGAAATGTCTTTAAAAGTATTCAATATATTTAGCAATTCGGGAAATGCAGATTCAAACTTCTTTGAGATTTCATCTTATCCCAGTCAGGAGGGTGAAGATCAAGAACACAGGGGACAACAAATGCCAGAGAGGATTTGGGGAAAGGGGATCCTTGTTTATCATTTGTGGGATTGCAGACTGGTGCAGCTGCTATGGAAATCAATGTGGGGACGTCTCAAAAAGCTAAACTTTAGAACTACCCTGTGACCGGCTTCTCCTGTTTTCTCATCTTCCTCGCCATTCTTGAGGGGCTTGTTATGACGTGGAGTATATGAAGTCTTGAACTGGTGTGTCTCCTCTCTCAACTATCTGATCATAATTTAAAGAAAAACCTATTTGATATCATATTATTTTCCTATAAAAATGGTGGCAAAGATTCCTGGCTCTTTACAGTGCCTTTAAACTGACTAGGATTCCCTGACCTTTTGTCTCAGCCAATCTTTTTCTTTTCTCTTGGGTATTTAACTATAGCCCCTACACTGCCAGGGTGGCATTTGATCTAGGCCAGGGAAGGATGAGAAGAATTTCAATAAAGCAGAAAACATGGCCAGAAAAACACACAAACACATAAGCAGGCGGTGCAGAAACTGTGGCTGCATATCCTAGCAATTCCCCAGACTCAGAAATGCATGACATAACAGATAACAGGACTTTTCCTCATCTCCCCTTTTTCATAGTTCCCATTAGTTTTCAGTCAAAGCAGCTGCTTCCGATGTGGTCTAATTTGGGAAAACAGAACTCGATAGATTGGAGAGCCTTTCATGAATTAGCGTGTCGGAAGATGTGAATCAGCTTTCGGCAAGTTCTGCCTTGAGATACCTGGATTATCATGGGGCCCCTTCTTCATTTAGAGTAAGTTTAAATTTCAAAACGAGAACTTTAGAGCATGATATTTAAATAAAAGAAATTCTTTTGACAGCCCAGACACTCTGGATGATGGGCTTAATGAGAAATGATATTATCTTCCCATTTGTTCCTGGGTTGAATTTTGAGCTATCATCTAGTCTAATTGTAGCTTGCACCCGATACTGCTGGTTTAGAAACTTTCACAGGAATTATATATTCAAAAAATGGGGTTTTACTGAATAATTCAAAAGATAATGCCTAAGTGTGAAATAAAGGTTTGAAAGTGACTTTAAGTGGAATTAATGTGGAGCGATCAAAGTTTTTGCTATTTTTGATTTTATTAAACTAGTTCAACACTAAAGTCTGGAAATAGTTCATTTCCTTTCAAAATCTAGAATGGAATGAAAAGGGGGTGCTCATTTTGAAAAGCTATTGTTATGGTTTGTGCAAGGAGTCTCGAACAGTCCCAGAAGATTTCTTAGTCCTGCTTTTCCTAGGTCTCAGGGGAAGGTTTTGAATGCATGTAGTTCTCAAATCTTTCCCCATGCACGAGCCACTCAACTACAGTTCATTGTAAGATTCTCTCCAACATTACTATCAAGAAATACGTGGCAAAATTTGTTAACGTTTGTGTTTCCTAAGACATCCATGAAAGTTTTGGTTTATTTTATTTTCATTCCTTTCCACATGTTTCATATTTTACAACAATGAGCATCTCTTTCAAAGTATTTTCAAAGTTAAAGAGTTAACTTTAAGATTCTTCAGTATGACATCATATGGAGACTTGGTTTAATGGTTTTTATTTTACTTTTGTATGCCTTTACTTCTGCTTCATATTCTACTTGTCATTTTATCACAGCTATGTGATTATAAGTTGTGCATCTTCCTGAAGGCTGACATATTTGGGGCATGATTCCCATCCACTTTCGACCTGTAACTTGTTCAGCATCTGATATCTGGTATAACACTGTGCTTTCATAGATAATAAAAAAAAAAACAGAAGCAAAAGAACACCCTCCTTTATTATACAACAGTCTCTGTGGTCTACGCAATTGTTAAATAAAATGCAATATGAATTCCAGTGTCTCCGTATAGCGGTTCACTTATGATAGGTGCTATCCCAGTATGTTGATTTGGATTACTTTGCCTTTGTTTTCATGAACGTAATTTTGCACATGCCCAATTACATCAAAATAATAAAGAACAGCTATAATTGTACTTTGATGCTTTTACTTTCAAACTGATTACTGTACTTATTAATAATAAGTTCTCAAGTTCATTGAAAAATTAAAATAAGACAAAATCTATTTTTTTTAAAAATAATCAGTGATTACTTAAGCAAACCTGACATTCTTAATTAGCATATAAATGAATCATTGTACCTCTTCTAACCCAAAAGAATATATCTTTGGATGCCCAATCCTCTGGCTGAATAGTTGGACACAACCTTGGTCCATTGGAACCTTCAAATTCTGAGCTTCTGTGTAGTCCTTGATTGGTCTCACACATGTCACATCTGTTCTGTGAATCGCTGGGGGACTAACTAGGAGATGTCATCCCAGTTCTTCCTTCGAGAAGTCACTATAAATTATTAAGCAGCTCCTTCACTGTGATCCCATAGGCAGACCTGCCAGGGCATGCCAGGATTCCCTAATAATAATGAGAACTGATTAGTATCCTAGGATTTGAAACGCAGCAGTAAGTACATGGAGGACAGGGACATGGTGAACATTTCCCTGTATTCTCCCATGGCTGCAGTGTAGATCCTGCTGCAGTTGTCTGTTTTTATATTCCTGCCATTATTTATGTTGTTATTTATAGTGATGTTCATATTCAGACTAAGGAAGCACAGATTGGATTAGTGTAACTGTTTGAAAGGCAGAGTCCTCAATGGTCACTTATTTTCAATATTTTGACCAGTTATGAAACTCATTAACTGTGCTCAGTGCATGAAAGAAACCACTCAATAAAGCTGGGACTAGCATTGATCTGTGGGTATAAACATAAATATTTAGAAGACAGTTATCACACATCCCTTTAACAAAACAGCAGTAATAGGTTCACACCAAGGGCCTATGACCTCCTCACTATGGGCTTTTGAACAGATTTGGGATGAGTCTCAAGCTAAATTAGAAAGTCATTGGTTATCCCCTTAACAGTAATGACATTATTGTACTAGTGTGCCATATCTTGCCTGGTAGGTCAGTATTGCACCATATAGGGTCTACTTTGGGATAGGACCACTGCTGACCTTTACTCCACAGGGGCCTGGTTACCACTGTCTGGCACTGCCAGCAAACAAGAAGGAAACTTGCAACTTAATTCCAACTTTATTTCTTCATCTCGTTCAACTAAATTGTGTGCTGTCTTCAACAGTAAGGTATCACCATAGAGGTCTGATGGCAAGCATTAGCAATGACAATAGCCTGTATTATTTTGGTGGTGGTGGGGATCCCTGGTATCTCCCTGACCAACAACTTATAAGGAAATATTCCACACCCAGAACAAGTATTTTATTTAATAATTTATGACTTCAGGTAAAAACGTTATCAGTCCAATGGTAACATCATTCATATTCATTATATCTATCTATCTATCTATCTATCTATCTATCTATCTATCTATCTATCTATCTATCTATCTATCTATTCATCCATCTATTCATTTGTTTTTCAAGACAGGGTTTCTCTGAGTAGATTTGGAGCCTGTCCTGGTATTCTCTCTGTAGACCAGGCAGGCCTCGAACTCACAGAGATCTGACTACCTCTGCCTCCCAAGTGCTGATATTAAAGGTGTGCATCACCACCACTCAACTTAATTTTATATTTTTGTTAGCTAATAATAATAGGTTTTGATATGGTTTTTTCATAACCGTGGCATTGGTAAATCTTTTCCTCCTCTTTCTTTCCCTCCAAATCTCTTGACTCATTCCTGTTCAAACCTTTCTAACTTCAAAATTCCCCAGCTTATTTTCATATCATGCACATTCAACTATCCCTTCCCTGTTGGGGGAGGGGTTGAGGGGGCCAGCATCTCTCTCAGAAGCTTATAGTTGTTGGAAAGAGGGAGTCTTTTCTTCTGTGGTGTAGTTGCAGGTTTACCACCCATACTGTAGTAAACAAGCCCTACCCATGCTCATATAAATAACCTTCTTCAGAGTCAGTGGGTCCTACACAAAAGAAGAGATGACAGCAGAAGGGTGTTTTGGGGGAAGAAGATGGTTAGTAGTAATGGGGACAGGGTAAGAATAGGAATAGAGATGGGTTTACTAAAACTAAATGGGACCTCCTGAAACTGAAAAGCTTCTGTAAAGCAAAGGGCATGGTCAACAAGACAAAATGGCAGCCTACAGAGTGGGAAAAGTTCTTCACCAACCCCACTTCAGACAGAGGACTGATCTCCAAAACATACAAAAAAACTCAAGAAATTGGTCATCAAAAGAACAAATAATCCAAAAAAAAAAAAAAATGGAGTACGGACCTAAACAGAGAACTCTCATCAGAGGAATCTAAAATGGCTGAAAGAAACTTAAAGAAATGCTCAACATTCTTAGCCATCAGAGAAATGCAAATCAAAAATAACTCTGAGATTCCATCTTACACCTGTAAGAATGGCCAAGATCCAAAACCCTGATGACAACTTATACTGGAGAGGTTGTGGGATAAAAGGAGCACTCCTACATTGCTGGTAGGAGTGCAAACTTGTACAGTCCCTTTGGATGTCAGCATGGTGGTTTCTCAGAAAATTAGGAAATAATCTTCCTCAAGACCCAGCAATACCACTTTTGGGTATATACCCAAAGGATGCTCAGTCATACCACAAGAACATGTGCTCAACTATGTTCATAGCAGCTTTGTTTGTCATAGCCAGAAAATGGAAACAACCTAAATGCCCCTCGACCAAAGAATAGATAAGGAAATGAGGTACATTTAAAAATTGGAATATTACACGGCAGAAAAAAATAACATCTTGAAATTTGCAGGCAAATGAATAGGTCTAGAAAACATCATATTGAGTGAGGTAACCCAGATTCACGAACACAAATATCATGTATACTCATTCATAAGTGTTTTTTTTTTTTTTAGACATAAAGCAAAGAAAGCCAGCCTACAATTCACAATCCCAGAGAACCTAGACAACAATGAGGACCCTACATGGGGAGTAGAAAAAGACAAGATTTCTTGAGTAAATTGGGAGCATGGGGACCATAGGAGAAGGGTAAAGGGGATGCGAGAAAGAGGGAGGGGAGCATAGAAAAATGTATAGCTCAATAAAAAATAGCTTGAAAATAATACAAATATGAAGCTGTCAAAGAATCAGTGATAATAATAATGATGATGATACAATCTCTCTGAGGTGTTGAAGAAATCTATTTATATGAATTAGGAAGATAGGTTTTTCAAGTGTCAAGACCAAATTTTAAAAGTTTTGTTTTAATTTTGTATGTGAGTATGTGTGCATGAGTATATACAGGCATGTATGCATGCATGCATGCATACGTGTGTGTGTGTCTGTGTGTGTGAATTTGAGGGCAGTTGCTCAAGGAGGCCACAGGTGTCAATGCCCTTGGAGCTGAGTTAATAGGTGGTTGTGAGCTGTGCAACATTGGTGCCGGAACTGAACTCCTGGACTTGGGCAAGAGCAGTACATGCCGTTAATCACTGAGCCATCTCTCTATCCCTGAGCAAAACATTTTATATAATAGCTAATTATCTTGATTTATAAATTTCAGCTTAGACATGCTATGTGGGCCTCCATTTTCTTTCGATCCTACAAATAGAGATTAACATATATAATAACCAACCTAAAAGCACATTTTGTGGTACAAAGCATGTGTGCATATTTGTTAAGGTGTTACTTAATTTATAAGCATTATACATAAATATATGATAAATTATTATTGCTGTTAAAGTATAAACATAACACTTTAACCGGAGGAGTTCCATGGTCATGAGGTACTTGATATTTTGCATGGACCTTAGTACATCATGCCCGGGTCATTGCAAGTACTCATCAAGTACTCATTTGCCACGATCACACTGCACCATTTCACATTTTACATTCTTTCCCCTTAACTATTTAATCTCTCTCCCTCTCTCTCTCTCTCTCTCTCCATATCTATCTACCTATCTATGCACCTGTCTGTCTGTTTACATTCTATTATCCCTCCTCCCTCCTCCCTCCCTCCCTCCCTCCCTCCCTCCCTCCCTCCCTCCCTCCCTCTTTCCCTGTCATCTATCTTTAAATCATTACAGCTCTGAATCATCAATCTGCAGCTTCTTTGCACAGATGAGGGCAAAGGGAAAGGAAGCCGATCAGCCAACAGACTAGTGACAGAGTTAGGAATTGAGGCAAGCATGGGGAGCACTTCAGACCAACTTTTAGTGTTTCTGTCTTCCTGGGGAACACTGGGTAGCTTACCAGGAGGGATAGGCACTGACTGTGCTCTGCCCACTTCCAAGGTAGGGGGCTGTCACTCATAGGACCTCCTTCCAGTGGAACTTCTGAAGAGCAGCAGAGGGCAGTGGCTCTGTGAAACAACCCTTCTCAGAAGACACTCACTGTAGTCTGGGAGATGTGTTTTTTTTTTTTTTCTCCTGAAAAATCCTCACAAATGTACTGGAACTCTTGGGTGAGAATTATTTGCTATAAAGAGGAGTCACCACATTTGGAAGCTCCCCGACACTTCTGCAACTGAATAAGCAAATTGACATCTGTTCTATCATTCTTTCCTTCTGTTTCAATGAAGTTGTTTTCTTCTAGCAGAGAGACTACGCTCCTGGGTGCTGTTCCCTCCACTCTCACTTCCGCAGAGAATGTGTGTTACCTTTAACTGTAAAACCCAAAGCAACCTTTCCATAGTGTTTTCTCTTTGTTTATTTTGCTCGGGGCAGGGGAGTAAAAGCCACCCTCCTTGTTGATATTTGACCTCTTAGGACCTCTCCCACAGTTACCGTCGATGTTTCTTCATTCTCCACTCTTTTCTATGGCATCTATAACCAGCACTGACAAACTCCTCCTGCCTCCACTGCTAGTGACTTCTAACATTTTGAGCTTAATGGAGAGTTACCAGCGCACATCCCATGACCCCACAGGTGGCATTTGCCACTACTGGTTAGTCCTTCCCTGGAAAATATTCTTTACCCTTGTCCGAATACTCCTCATTCTCCTTAGTCAGCTAACCCTCTCTCCTTCCGTATCTGTGCATCCACAAGGCCCTGCTCTGGGTACTTAGCACTCAGCTTATAGTCCTCACCCGCCAAGCTCCACGGCACTGATGGCCTCCATCAAGACCTCTCCTCTGTGCTCTCACCTGTGTGTTTATTTCTGCTTTCTCCTTCTACCTGCAAAGAACCCACGCTGGACAGGTAGATATGATAAACTCGGTTTCTCATCTGCTGTTTCCCTTTTCTCAGAGTTCCATCCCCATCTTTCCTGTATAAGTTAGTAACCCTGAAGGTGAAGGGGTCAGTGCCAAGAATAAACTGATAGACTTCTTTTAGACTGCCTTTCACCGCTGTGGTGTATTAGCATGCTGGCTAATACAGTTCATTTGCCAACATGCCAAGAGCAGCCATTCAGATTAGCACATAGCTCTGCCTTGAAACTGTCACAGATCCCTAACGATTCACAGAGGTGTTCCACACTGCCAGACTCCTTGGGTCAGTGCTGTTCAGCAGAAGGCAGCGTGGGGGGGATCTTGTTTGGCTCAGGGAGGTATACATTTTTGCTTTCTTTGCTGCCATTCAGGGAGGCTTATGCTATTTGGAGTGAAATAGACCAGGTAGGGATCTACCCTATGAAGGGAACTCTGACTGTGCCCTGGTTATACACTTCCACTTCCTATTTTTGCTACCCTCCCACACATCTTTTGTCTCTACCCACATGAAGTTATTAAAGAAGTCAAGACAATGCTACATCCTAAACTACTTTCTATCTCTATGTCTTGGGCACATCAGTGTCTACTCTCCATCAGTCTGCATGTGCTAAATGCTGCCACTTCCTTACTTGCCCCTTTGTCCATCCTCCCATCTGAGCTCTCTCTAGGATTCTCTATGGTGTTTTTAAAATAACAGGGCAGGTTGGATATTTTTATTCTAAAACTTTTCTGTGACCGTTCATTACTTTGCCCAAAAAGAAGAATCTGTAATATAGTCTTTATTTAGAAAAGTTTTTAAAACCTCAATTTAATATATATAACATTAATATAAAACATGTCTTCTCAATCTTAAAATTATATATTTTACTATTTAAAATAAATAATTCAAGCATGTTGTATAAATACAAGTAATAATGCTACAGTAGTGGCCTAGTTGCTTTTCTATTGGTGTGACAAAGCACCATGTTCAAGTCAACTTATGAAAGAAATAATTTAATTGGTCTGTGGTTTCAGAGGGTGATGGTGGAGCAATGGCTTGGTGGCAGGAACAGCTGAGAGCTCAGCATCCATATCTATGAGCAGCAGGCAAAGAGAGCTAATTCAAAGTGTTGCAAGGCTTTTGAAGCCACAAAGCCAGCCCCTGGTGACGCATTTCCTCCAGCAAGGCCATACCTCTTGATCCTCCACAGACACTGAACTTGAGATGAAGCCATTCTCATTCAAACCACCACAACACAAGGAGTATAATTTACTAATAGCCAACCTCTTTTGGTCAGTTATTGGCCTTAGATTAGCAATAGTAAGGGAGGGAAAATTACCACCACTTGGTTAAATTACCTGCTTTGTCTGAGGGATCTTTATATTCCGTTGTGTTTTTGAGCACACGAGTGATTGGTAAGAAAAGGGAGGCTGGTAGGAAACTGTTCGCTTTGGGCAGATGGTGAATAAAGTCAAGGACTATGTTGTCCTATTTGGGATTTCACGGCTGTGCATCTCAAGTCCTAGAGGACTGGCAAGACCAATACA
Organism: Alexandromys fortis; assembly: GCF_014885135.2. Classification (NCBI taxonomy): domain Eukaryota; kingdom Metazoa; phylum Chordata; class Mammalia; order Rodentia; family Cricetidae; genus Alexandromys; species Alexandromys fortis. The sequence goes on from NW_026067992.1 coordinate 1,699,763, forward strand.
GAAGTGGCCAGCCTGGATGCAGATGAACCTCTTCTCTGTTGTGCATCTGATGGGATAATGCAATAAAAATGTTTTGCTCTAGCTCCCACATTTGTGCTCCTAGTTCTTTTTCCTCTTCTGCCCTGCATTTCCCTGGAGACCCTTGGTTTGGTGCCATCGCATGTTGTTTGTCACCTTGGGTTGCTGTTTGCTCTCAGTCTCTAAACTCCAGCTGTATTTTCAACGTTTAGACGCAACAGAGCCCTTTCTGCCTTGGAAATTTTTCTCTTCTCTTTTGTCTTGTGTTGAATAGTATCCTTTTCCAGCTCTCACATCTCCCATTCATCTGTGTTCTTCTGGACTGGTCACTACTTATTCTTCTGGACTTATCAGCTTTTATGTTTTAGAAGTAGCCATTTTCCTTCTTAGAGAAGAGGTAAGTCCCAATATTCTTTCAGAACCCCTCTTGTATTTTTTTTTTTTTTTTGGAGACATGGTTTCCTGTGTAACAGCCTTAGCTGTCCTCTTGTAGACCAGGCTGGCCTTGAACTCATAAAGATTTGCATGCCTCTGCCTCCTGAGTGCTAAGATTAAAGGTGTGAGCCAACACTGCCCAGCATCCTTCTTGTATTTACCATTAGTTAATTGTAGAATTATTACTTTCTATCCTTTCCCCTAGAAGGGCAATTTCAGCAGGCCACTGTCCAAATTCTCATATTTACACTTGTATACCTTGGTACAAGATCAAGGGCAGAATACTGGGGGAAGGAAAAGGTCTGTTTAAGAGTGGAAGGAACGGGACCAGGCATGCTCAGAACATGGCTTTGGCCTTTCACCTTATTTTGGAATACATTGTTAAGAACATATATGGGCCAGGCAGTGGTGGCACATGCCTTTATTCCCAGCACTTGGGAGGTAGATTCAAGCAGATTTCTGAGTTCCAGGCCAGCCTGGTCTGCAGCGTGGGTTTTAGTACAGCCAAGGCTACTTAGGAAAATTCTGTGTTGAAAAAAAAAAATTAGAAAATTAAGAACACATGTGGTAGTTGGTTACTTGTATCTTCTCAGGATTCATATTGTAAGTCAATAAAATAAGTATTGTTTTGTAAAACAGTCATTTAAGGGCTGTTTGGAAAAATACAACTGTCATAATGTGCAACCAATTCAGACTGTGCCTTTCAATGCTGTAGCCTCAAGCTGCATGTGGTTTTTTAACATTTGAAAGTGGTTAGTTCAAAGTGAGATATGCTGTAATTATAATCTACACAGTAGATTTTGACGACAGTGTGAGAAAAATGAGTATAAAGTATCTTGGCCTCATATTTCTGCTGTATTATATTAAATAAAATGCATTGTTGAGTGTCTCGGTTAGGGTTTCTATTGCTGTGAAGAGACACCATGACCCTGGCAACTCTCATAAAGGAAAACATTTAACTGAAGTGGCAGTTTACAGAATCAGAGGTTTAGTCCACCATCATCCTGGCAGGGAGTGTGACAGCATGCGAGCAGACGTGGTGCTGGAGAGGGAGATGTTGCATATTGATATGCTGGAAACAGGAAGTGGACTAGCACACGGGGTGGTATCTTGAGCATTGGAGACCTCAAAGCCTACCCCACACTCACATACTTCCTCCAACAATGCCACACCCACTCCAACAAAGCCAATCCTCCGAATAGTGCCACTTCCTTTGGTGACCATTTTCTTTAAATGTGACAACCGGGACCATTCAATGTTGCCTAGATGGATTACACTGCCATGCTACCAGGTAGTCCTGACCTTGGAAAAGAATGTGGCATTCTCTGTCCAGCTACCATATCTCATGAAGGAGGAAAGCCCTTGTGACAAAATGAAGCAACAACTGCTGTCAGCATTGCTGTGCTGGAAAGTCTAGGATGCTCAGCTTTCCTGCTTATGGATCAAGTAGGGCTTCATTTTTCCGGAGTTGTTTTTGTGATCTGTCATAAGTGGACTGCTTGCACATGGATGCTGTTCTTCAAATAACATCATTGCCACATTTCCACAATGTTTCTGGCTTAGATTATGTGTTTTGTCTTGTGACTGCCCACGATTAATAGCCTCCATCTGTATTTTCTTATGCTAAATCCTTAGCTGAAGGTTGGTGTTTTCACATAAGCACTCGTGAGAGTTGGGAGACTGTTAAGTTTTGAATTATTCCGAACCTTTTGCCAATGGGATGTTGAAATCAATTATAAATTATTCTACCATTGATACTAAGTTCTAGAACACTGAATTCCAAGAAGATGCCAGTCCGTTAGACGAGCAGATGAAATATGCTTCGTCCAAAGGATCGTCTGCAGTACCAGCAATTGTAATTCTTAATAATGAGCCAAGAAAGGGAAGCTTAGGCACCTGGAACTGAAGCTACACATCATTCACTTAATTATTAGTGGATATTAATTATTATGGCTTAAAGTTGGAACTGATTTAGAGTTCTTTGAGATTTCTGGCACAGCCTTTAATTTAAATCTTGGTATTAATTTCTGGAAATCCCCACCCCCACAAGCACTAAGGTATAAAGCATATTTGTTATGCTGTACTGTGGTGGTCGAGCCTGCTCTGATCTGGGTATTTTATGATATCAGTAAGTAATATGCAATAAAACAGTAAGTCAATGTCTCATCCCTAATACCAGTATTGTTATAAAACCAAAGGGGGAGAGAGAGAGAGAGAGAGAGAGAGAGAGAGAGAGAGAGAGAGAGGTGTCTCAGTGATGAAACGCCTTTTACCTTAGATGAAAAGGCCGAGTCATCAATGGAAATACAGAAATGACAGAGCTGGGACCAGAGAGTAATCTTTGCCCCCTCCCCTTCAGGGTAGAGATGTTTCTACTAAATTCTTGTGAGACTTTAACTGCTTCAAAGTGTCCTGACCAGAAGTTAATACTGTGACACTTGTTAAAAAGACAACATTCTTAAGCATGTGAAATATTGGAGGAGAACCTACAATCAGTGGTGTGCTGGGGGTGCCAAAGGAGGGCGGGAGAGAGGGAAAGACGTGGAGGAATTTCCATGAGGTCTAGGAAGCAGGTGCTTTGTAAATTCCATAGCTTTGCTGATTTCTGAGGGAACTTGGCTCTTTGAGAGTGTCCTTCCTGTTTTTACATAGCTCCTTTATTGCTGTAGTGACAGAGCACAGAAGGATATTTGTGGCACTGGGTTCTTGAGCAGTTAGAGGTTCATGGCAAAACTGAATAGAGAATGCAAAGGTTTTTCTGGTGCATCCTCTCCTGCTCTAAGGGACAATTCGGATGTCTTGTTTGGTGACCCTGTAACTTTCCCTTTTATGTACATTGGTGTATATAGGAAACACTCTTTGGATATGTGTTGCATGGTCCTTAGAAAAGTAGGCAGGTACTGTTGAAGACAGTTGGGAAACGCTCCCAGTTCCCAGCTTTGGGAATAATAAGATGAAAATCAAGTCAAAAAGAGCAAATTAAAAAGTTGTGTGTTTTCCTTAATCCAGAGTGTAAGCTTTCTAGAGAATACTTTCACAGAGCTTTCTACTAAAATGAAGAAAACTAGCCCTCCTTCCCTTGCTTTTAGAAAGTTGATATAACTGAAGCAGTCGGTGCTCAAAGCAGACAGTCTTTAAATCGTCAATGAATTAACTAAATTATGTTCATCAACAATCTAAGGACCTCACGTGAGAAATAACGACGGGACTAGCGATAAGCGTCTGATGAGTGGTTTGTAATCCTCTAGGGAAAATACCTGTTTAAATCTGAATCTTCTTAAGCTACAGAGGAGAAGTTTTAAAATACTTGGAAGACTTAAAGTTCAGGAATAAATAACTTAGGGGCTTCCTGCGGTGTCCCAAGCTCCTTGCATAATAATTGACCCTATTATTCTTGCAATTACTGAATACTTCAGTGGGATAGGATATCCCAATCATCCCAGGCATCTTTCTGTTACATCTTTTTTTTCATGTTAGTCTCACAGTGTGGCATTTGTTAAAGGCAGGAAGTGTAAGAAACATTGGTGCTGAAATGATGATGCTTTGACTATTATGTGAGCTGTTTCCCAAGGCCTCTATCTCAGTTGAAATAGATGCATCCGTAGGAGGACTATCACAACAACAACAATTAAAATGCCCAGCCCAGCCGAAAATGAAATGGGGAAATATTCAGGTGCCAAAAATGAAGAGCCAATCTGTAGGCGCATAAAGGAGCAGGAAGTGGTTTGTGTACTTCATGGGGATTTTCCAGATCTAGATGTAACCTTATGACTTGGACTTTGTGATGAACCCTCATGCTTGCACCAGGCCTTGGGCCTGTGCTTGCCAGACAGAGACTTCAGAGAGCTTGGTCTACCTTTGGGGAGGAATGACCAGGAAAAACTTCCTACCTCCTAAGTAAAACTGAAAGGGTTTGATGCCCATCTAGGAGGGAAGATAAGGTGTATTGCTGAATCACTGGGTCACTGGACAACTTCCCAGGTAAAGTCCAGCATCAAATTCTCCTTGTCCAACTGGAGTTCCAGTCAGAGAGATTCCATATAATAACTTCTCTTCAGTTAGAGAAATCCATAAGGTATATAGCATGTAAAACCATCATGAAATTCTCAGTGTAGCGCAATATGAAAAGGTCCCTACTAAGAAAATATTATGGACTAAACATGGAAACCATGCAGCAAATAAATCCTTACGCTCTAACCACTAGGCAGATGTGAGATAAATTCTCCATAAGCATATTTGAAATGTTTATTAATAGAAAGAGGCAGAAGGCCCAAAGCAAGTAGAAAATACTGGGCAACATGGGAAATAAGATAGACATTAAGAATGGAAATGTGGTAGTTCTATTAGGAGAGAAAAATCTATGCGTGTATTCAAAAGTAGGCTACATACAATGGAAGAGAAAAATGATTGAATTTGAAATGAAATCAGATAAGTCACTCAGAGTGCTTCCCTGAGAGATTAACATATAAGTGAAAAACACTGAGTGTGACTGTAAGGGAAATGGAGCATAGAAAAGGAGGCTCCCACCTGCATGCCACAGGAGTCCTGAGGGGGATCCAGTGCTGCATCGTCTGTAACCAAAGAGATTAAAAATTGAAGTTACAAAACTCAATAGTTCGCATAACCTCTTTCCCTTGTGTAGCTTCTTAAGAAAATTCAGATTTGCAAACACTGTGGTAAAGTTACAGAACACAAGCACAGCCTTCTAAAAACCAAACACAGAGAAAAATGACACATTATCCAATGAAAGATAAATTCTTAGCCACAGCGATAAGAGTTTCTGTGAGAATATGGACCGCAATTTCAGGATGCTGAGAGAACATACACACCCTTTTGATGGCGCATATTTAGTGAACCACAGTTAAAGAGAAGGGAAGAGGAAGGAAAGAAGGGAGGGAGAGGGAGGCAGAGAGGGAGGGAGAGGAATAGAGGGAGAGCAGAAGAGAGGACACTACAGTAGCAAATACTAAGAAATCTTTCCCATTTCTGCACCTTCATTCTTTATTCAAAAGGAGGGAACTAATTGTAGGGGAGAAGGGATTGGAAGGAACAATGGACAGTAGGAATGTTGGTAAAACTGTAGTAAATGCCGAAAAGATCTTATGACAATTTGGGGGCTTAAAAAGGAAAAAAATTGAGACTGAGACATAATCTACACTTGGACTTGCTAAATTAGAAATTCACATAAGTTATGAAAGGGTAACCAAGTGTGCACACTGTACACTGGTCACCCTAGCACTTCAAAGGTAAACAGGCAAGGGGATAGGGAGTGCAGGGCTGTCTTTGGCTACTTAGTGAGTTGGAAGTCAGTCTGTGCTATTCTGGAGTCTGTTACACACACACACACACACAGAAAGAAACACACACACACACACACACACACAGAACCCAAACTGTAATTTTCAAATTACAATAGGAAAAAAAATTGGAAGAAGAATAAGGGGAAGATCAATTTGAATTAAGAACCATAAGGATTATACATTCTAGAAGGACATGAGTAACAGAAAATGCAAATTGAGGTATAATGCATAAATCAATCAGTCAGATTACAACAAGCACACAATGCTAGCCGGGAGATGGTGGCGCACGCCTTTAATCCCAGCACTTGGGAGGCAGAGGCAGGCAGATCTCTGTGAGTTCGAGACCAGCCTGGTCTACAGAGCTAGTTCCAGGACAGGCTCCAAAGCCACAGAGAAACCCTGTCTCAAAAAACCAAAACAAAAAAACAAAAAACCAAAAATGCCTATTGGAGGAATCTCCCGATCAGATGAAAACTCAAAATCCAAAAAAAGAAAAACAATATAATATCAAACAAACTAGCTTTTGAATGATATGTGTATGTTTTGTGTAAAAATGTACAATACACAAATTTGCACTAGGCACCATTTGTAGACAGAGGGAATAGAATCACAAATGTGTGGATTGCAAAGCTACACTATAAATTCAGAAATACATGATCGGTTCTGGTTAGGGGAGGAAAAATATGAAGGGGATACCTGTAATGTTTGGATTCTGGAAAATGGTTTAAAGCAATCATACACATGCTAATGTTTGATGATTTGTATGGGCTGTGTGGATATCTGTGAGGCAACAAGGCCATAGTCTCAGCCCTTTACGTATGGAATGTGGTAGCTTCCAGGACGTCCTTCAGTGTTAGCAGTACACTTTCCACATGCCAAAAAATAGCTCATTATAAAACAGAGATTAGCGAAAGGAAATAATTGGTGGATAGGTAAGATGAGTATAAACCTGAAAATTATAATTATGCTAATCCTCAGAAAATGTAAATGGCAATCACAGATCAAATTGTTACAGGCACATCAAGAAGTTGTTAGACAGTCAATATCATAATTAAAAGAAAAGATTCCATGAACATCCTAGCTAATGGATTTTCCGTTTTTATGAAAACAAAGATCCATATGCAAATTGATTGTATGGATATACACTTGTAAGGGGCATCTTAATTTTTTTCGGGGAAAAAAATTGACATTTTAAAATTGAACCAGTTTTCTTTTGACTTGAGCAAAAAGCAAGTTTTAAAATGTCACATAAGCCGGGCAATGGTGGTGCAGTCCTTTAATCCCAGCACTTGGGAGGCAGAGGCTGGCGGATCTCTGTGAGTTCAAGGCCAGCCTGATCTACAAGAGCTACTTCCAGAAAAACCCTGTCTCGAAAAACCAAAAAAGAAAAAAAATCAAATAAATGTATTTTTGTTTTCCTGTTTTGACTCTGTGAAATATAAAATTCAACCTATATTTTAATGTTTTGTCCTTTGAAAAATATTTTATGTGTATGTGTGTATCTGTGTGTGTGCCACATGTGTGCAGGAGCCTGGCCTGTGAAGGTCAGAGGAGTGTTTCATATCCGTGGAAACTGGGGTTACAGATGATTGTGAGCCACAGTGTAGGTACTGGGAACTGAATCCAGGTGGTCTTTAAGGCGAGCATGAACTACTGAATGCAGAGTTGTCTCTAGTTCCTATTGATAGTTCTTTGTGGAGTAGGTACCATATAAATGTAAAGTGCTTACATTTAAAAAAAATAGATTTTGGTCATTAAAAGCTCCCTGTCCTCCATCTCTGAGCTGAGAAGATTCATTCGCTGTTCTCCAATAAATCAGCGCTCCATGGGACCCTGAAGATGCCTCTTGCGGTTGGCTATAAGTGAGCCCATAGTCTCAGACTGCTGCAGTCAGAGCAGCTACTCTGGAGAGCAACATCTTGGCTTTGCTTTCGTCATGGGATTCCACGGTCCATGTCATGGCTCTAAATTTGCAGTCACAGAGGTGGTGGCTGGTACCTATGTTGGACTTGTCTCTGAGAGCTTCCCTGGTGTATGTGGGATCTAGCACCCCATACACATCTATATCTCAAGTGTGCTGTTCACACTGATAAACCTTTCTGTGTATTGTATTATCAAAAAAGAAAAAAAAAATCAGTGGCTTGCACCCCCTTAGTTCGTAGCACTTATAATTCAGTTGGAAAGTTTTAAATCTTTACTAACTTACAGTGCAGAAAGATGCTCATCTGTTAAAAACATTTTCTCCACGTTCATTTCTACTTTGCTACAAATAGCTTTGGTGCACCTGTTTCTACGTTTGAATTCTTTGTGTTTCTTTGATCCTATCTTTGCAGCTACTGAATTTTCTCACTTCTATTATCTTATAGATGAAACCCGAAGCCCAGAGTGAAGGGATTAATTAGTTACTTAAAGAACTTTGATTACTAAATGGTGTCTGTTATGTATTGGGCATATTCTGATGGTTAAAACTGACAAGGTTTCATTCCCCCTTGTGGATGCTACAGTCTAGGTGTAGAGGTAGATGCAAAACAATGCATAGAAATTGTCTACTGATCTATCAGAAACATTCAGTTGAGGGAAAATACTGTGTCAATGTGTACAATGAATACGGAGGTAAATTTAGACTAGGGGACTGAGCAAGAGATCTGTGAAAAGACTGGTACTCATCTCAGGGAGAAGTCAGTGCAGGTGTAGGGAGCACAGGAGCAGAGATGCCGATGTCTGAGGAGGGAGAAGGCATATGCCGAGAACCTAGTGAGCTTGGCAGAGTAAACTGAGATACTGATGGGGCAGCAGGAAGAGCCGGATGGTATGAAGTTCTTCAGGCTATAGTAAGGGTTTGCTCTTTCATTGTAAGTGAAATAGGAAACTATGAAAGGAGAGTAGCCTGAGCCAGTTTATACTGTAAAACATTACCTCGATGTCAGTGTGGTTTGGACACAGTGTTAGGAGGGAAGCGGTCAGCGTCAAATGATAGGCGGGACAGAAGTGATCAGATTGGAGATAGAGGTTGCAGTTGGAATCAGCCAAGAAGACTGCAAGTCTGTGACTTGTGCATCTCACGGTGGACACTTCCTGTTCTGGATTTGCCAGTGCAGAGCTGGTGGGAGTGTCCTCATGGCTGATGGATGTACCCTACGGCTCTCTAAACTGTGCATTACAGGAAGCTCTTATTATCAGTCAACTGGTTCAATCAACTAGAGATTTTGGTATAAAAAAGATGTTAGACAAAAATTATATTTGTCACGGTATCGTTTTACATGTAGGTAATTTGGATCTGGGGAATGTAGGGGAGTTCCCTGGACTTTTCTTGTTTGGAATGCTGGGCAGTCTGGCAGAGGATCAACATTTGTATGTGAATTGTGATGTCAGAAAACTGTCAAGTGTTGCCTCTTCCAAATAATGCATACTGCTTGTTTATTTCTGGTGCTGAAAGATGGATCTGTGGGAAAAAAAGGAAATTTAAGAGTAACAAGTAACAGATTGTTTTCTAGGCCAATTATAGAACAGTTTCCATGTGCACAGAGGTGTCTATTTCCCTTCAACCCTTTTCATTTGATTGTGTTTGTGCCAAGAGGCCAAAGGCTGTTTTCAACTTGGGACTAATGTTTCCCTTTTACTTCTTGCCTTTTCTTTTGTAGTTTTCCTAGGCCAACTGTAGTTATGTTATACCTGGAAAGACAATTCTTGATTAGTGAGGAAAAGGTGTGTTCAGTAAAGAGATCATCCTGGAAGCCTACATCTGGCTTACAGGAAGGTAGACCCTGTGACTTGGGTCTATTTTCCAATCTTCCCAGTTTCTATAGAATATGCACAGTTATACACTCAGTGTTAGTGCCTACCTTATGTGATTATTTCCATAAGAACACAATGTTACAATCCGCATAAAGTGCCTGGTGATTCTGAATATGAGACATTTGCTATCTTTACATGTAATTCTCCATTTTTATGGTTCTTACTAAGGGTTTATTTATATTTACTGTGTCTCAAAACTTAATCTACCTCATAAGCTTGGTTACCTCCTAGCAATGTACTATAATATGCACTTCTAAATCCCTAGGAAGGCCTTCAGAAGTGGGTCCTGGTCACTGTAACAAGCACACAAGAAGCAAAGTATGCCTGTGCTTGAGCAAATGAAATAGCTTTCTGAAGTCTGAGTGGCCAGTTTGAGAAAAGCTCAAGGATCCTTGGGGAGATATGAAAGATGCTTTTCATTTTCAGGAGTAGAAGACAAAGAGGTCACTGTGCAGATTAGAGAGCTCTGAGTCCAGGAATTAAAGGACTTGCAGATACCATGGTTTTTCCTTTTCCTGGTATTTTACTTCTATACCTGAAAAGTGAGCCTTGATTTAGCTCTTCCTATGCAATTCTTCCAGATCTTAACTCTTTAGTCAGGGCTCATCTTCAGACTTTCATTATCTTGTGATCTGTGTTCTCCAGAACCTCAGTATCAATTGCGAACGATCCCTGAAACCATGTTCATTCCAGGTCTACATCTCTGGAGGGTCATCTGAGAAAACCAAGGAACTGTGTCCTGGTGAGGTTACCACAATCGGACTACCCTATCTGAACCCAGATCCTGAGGAAGCAAGAAATCATTTCTTTTCCTGGAGATGGTTTTCTTAAGCTTCCTTTACTCATGGACTCTATTGGGATCTGAGATGTATTTGAACTTGGGGAGGAAAAGTTTGACATCTCTGGGCAGTTGAGGGAGACATCACATCTGCCATCCTGAGGCTTTTTAAACATAAACATAACTGTGTCAGCGAGATCTTTGTGAATGTCTTTGCCCTTATAATTTTTGGGCCCTTATAATTTTTGGCTACCATGACTACCATGGCACAGTACACAGCCTTCTTCAAACAAACAATAACAACAAAATTATCTTCACTTTGACCCCTGACTTAAAAAAAAAAACTCTTACGTTTTCTCTGTGTCCTGAAGAAATGCTCCTTGAGGAGTTGGGAGCAGGATAGCTCTTCAGCATGTGGAAAGATTTTATTTTATGACTAGTACTGATATATTTTAAAATGTGTTTTTTTTTTTGACTCATCACATATACAAAGTTTGGAGAGAAATAACATGCATGTGGCTATAAATAAGTATACATATATAGAAGATGTAGATTAAGTTTTTGAACATATAGGACACATAGTAAAAATGATGTTGATCTCTTGTTTAAAGGATGAAATAAAACTTATCTGTTTAAAGCATTGGGATTGTTTGACTGACCTTGTGATGCTCTGGACCCTGTGTTATTTCCATTGTCCCCTCCAGCCATATTTGCACCCCTGGCCACCCATTTACTTTTGGACTCTCTCACCATATTAAGTGCATGCTTGCTCCTGCCAGAAGCAAAAATCCTCTTACCTATTCAAGGCTATCTAAAATGGAATTTCCTATTCAGAGTCTCTCTTAACTGCCTTTTGTCTCACAACCCGCCATCCCCGGTAAAATTAGCCTCTTCACTCTGTGAATCGGTGGCATTTTATTTGTTATGTATGACAGCACTCTTGGTGTGCGCTGGTGGAATGATTGGTTGTGAGTGCCTCCCTGATGAGCCGTGGGTGCCTTCAAGGCAGGAAATGCTTCTTGCTCATCTTTGTAGCGGGTGCCTCACACTCGTCGGAAGTCAGTAAATGGTGTTTGAGTTATTTTAAACTTTCACGAGCACATTAAAGGGAAGGGTGTTGGAGGAAGGGGGTGGGGTATGCTATGAAGAATGAAACTGGCTCACTACAAAAATCTCATCTCTGTTGAGGTTTTTATATTTTTGGTCCGATTTCTACCTTGCTGTCTTCCTCAGCTCGGACTGCTTTAGCAAAAGGACACTCCAGAAAAGCAGGGTGTTTCTTTCCACTTAGCTCTGAGGCAGTGTGAAGGTTAAGGATAGCCTGCCTCAAGGTCACTTGATTCCTGTTGAAGTGCTAGGCAGTTCCATGCTTTGGAGACCCCGTGCAGTTTACGGAGGCTGCCTCTGTGTCTGTCAGAAGGTGCAGTGTGAAGGCTGGAGGCATTGCGTTAAGGGCTGTGAATGGCTCTTTCTTACAAATGAGCTCCTCTGAAAGTCACAGGTGACAGTGGAAAATGCCAGCTATAACTTACTCATTGGCTGCTTGAGCACTGTCCACTCGCCTTGTGCCTCTCATTGTGCTGGACTCGGGCCAGAGTACCGAATGATTTAAAGTTCCTGCCCTTGAGCTGATCATAGCTATTCTGAAGAGAGGGATGTTAGCAGGTGACTGTGACCCTGTAGTGAGTCCTCTGCTAGCCTGTGTAAGAGGGAATGTTGAGACAGAGGATGGATTCTGCTTCAGGGCATCTGGGAAAGTCTTCCTAATGAGGAGTCCAGAGTGAGGAGGGAGGCAGAGAACATGAATTTAGGGCAAAGGAAATGATAGAAGAAACAAGGGTTATGAAGCCAACGTTGGCAAACTTTCTGCACAGGGCAGATAGTAAACATTGTCTGGCTTTGCAGACTTTAAGATCTTTGTAGCAAGTGGAGTACAACAGTTTACTCCATCTCTGGTTGGAGTAAATGAGCAGTCATGGAAAGCGATGGCCAAGCATGGCTGTGTGCCAATAAAGTTTCTTAACCAAATTGACAGTGTCAGGGCTGTGGTTTGTGCACTTACAGAGGAAGGCTGGCTCTTCAGGGAGCCTCAAATCTGACCGGATTTGGGCCAGGGTTTTCAAGTTTAGAAATACTTTGCACTCACTGTTTGTGGTCCAGGGATGTTCTGTAGTAATTTCCTCTGGCTCTTCACTCAGGCCAGGCACATGTGATTCATTTTCTTAGCTGCTCATCGTAGCGCGTTCCCCTCTGGTATGCAAAGTCCTTTTCTATTGTTTTAATTTTTAATTACAGCACTTCTACCAAAATCCCAATTAAAGACGTGTTTTCCTGTTTCGTTAACTAATTTCTTATGAGGCTGTGTGCTGTATGTGGTCCCCTTTGATCCAGCGACGAACAGGGGTTCGTTGCTGGAGATGACATCATCTTAGCTTCAGCTCCATGTTTCATGATGTCAAATAACTACTTAAAATGGGTTATATTGAGATTTTTTTTTTAAACGAGGAATTAACCCTGTGGAAATCAGGTCCGGTGCTTAATTTTGTGTGTGTAAGTGTGTGTGTGTGTGTGTGTGTGTGTGTGTGTGTGTGTGTGTATTTGAATGAAATGTGTCATTAGTACTAGTTGAAGGAGGAAATTGATTCATATACAAATTTTGAACATCCTTTTAATTATCCATGGTTTGTAGGAACATCCATGCTCTATAGGTAGGTTACTGCTGATGGCATTCACTGCCTTGTTTCACTCATGTGGAGACTGGGGACTCCTGATTCTCTCTAAGTGGCCCTCTCTAAGCTTTGGAGCAGATTCCGCCAGTCTGCAATGACACATACTCAGCCCCATGCTTCAGTTCTTGAAGATTCTCCTTTTGTCTGTTCACTGCAGTGTGTAGTGGTTGAGGGACCTCCAGGCTGCTTCACTTTTTACTAAAAAGCATGTATTTTTAATGCATAACCATATCTCAGTGTGGCTATAATTTTTATATTGTTTCCAGATGAGACCTATTCTTTTTCGTGTGTTATACTATTTTCCATTTCTGATTTATTTATGTGGTACTTTGATTTATGATTTGTAACTTTATCCTCATCTATACCCTTCAGCTCTGATTGGTTTTATTACTTCTTATGAATAACCTCTCACCCCCGTAGTCTTGTTTTGAAATCTGCAGGGAGAGAAGGCCCCAGAAACACTTGACAAAACTCATTTAACATCCTTCTTAATCTCAGTTCCTTTAAGTGGGCAGTGTTAAGCAATAACACAACAGGCCGACTTGTAAACGACCAACTGATCCTGTGTGTGTGTGTGTGTGTGTGTGTGTGTGTGCTGTCGTTATCAAAGAATTTTGCATTTTCAGCTTCCAACTACTAGTTTTTTTTTTCACTTCCCTGATGAAAGCACAAACTAAGAGCACAGAGAAGGGAAACTGTATTTAGCAGCCACTGGTTCACCCCAAACTTCCCGGTGGCATCAGGATCCAGACACACTGTCACTCAGGGTGTCTCATCCTTTGAAGATGCCCATGGCCTTCACAGGGCTCCGACCTGTGGTCTTCCCGCATCTTCATTCCTTGGGCAACCTGTTTTCTTTGAAGACAATTTACAGAACACCCTTTGACCCGCTTTTCTAGGTTCCACTCAATGTCTTTAGTGCTGGCCCTGTTGAGGAGCTCACCAAATTGCTGCTCATTGTGTGCATCTGCCTTCTGGAATATGGAGAAAGTCCAGGTGTCCCCCAACCTCTTGCTTCTTCAGGGAACAGACATCAGAACAGACTGCTTATTCAGCCTGTCTTCTTACAGAATAGTCTTTCAAACCCTCTTTGCTTTGTTTGCTTTCTTCTGGACGTATGCCTGTTTCTCTGTGCCCCTTTTAAGACAATCGACCTAGCAGTGCTAGAAAATGGTGGGACCCTAATCCTCTGAACCTAACCAGCTTCATCCCTTACAGCTCTGGAACCTGGGCTAAGAGATACATCTTTAATGGACGTCTGTGATCTTCCCTGTAATATGAGAAGAGCATAGGTGATGTATTCACTTGTTGTCAGCGTTAAATACAGGCTTAGCGGCATCACTAGGACAATGCAGACGAGTGCTCCCAGGGAAGCGGGCTCAAAGTATGGCCACTCGGATGAAAAAGAGAACCGCTAAGCCTCTAGCTCCAGCCTTCCTCACGGTTCGCATCATGGTCATATATTCTGTTTTGCTTTAAATTTTAGAGTAGAGTTTACATGCCAGTGTACTTCCTAATTTGGGGGGGGGAGGGCAGATATTGATAAGTTGGTCTAATCTAGATACAAGCCAACTTTAGTTTCAAAGTGTGGACACGCAATATATGCAGTTTCCTTTATTTCTTTACTCCGCCCTCATTCTCAAATTCTCACAAATGAGTACCTGGTTCTCAACAAATGCTCGCAGATCAACAGTGAAATAAACAAAACATAGTCGATGGAATGTTTTTACTTGAGCCATTAAAATAAATTATACAACTCTCCACTCTGTGGGTCAAAGGCTCTTCGCCACTCTGGTAACTGATGCTCAGCTAGATAGTTCCACATTGCCCTGCCTTCCTGGATCACCTTCCCATCTCCTTCTCTCTTTGATGCCCTCTGCTCTTCCTGCCCACTGCTTGCTCAAAATAAGCACTATGTCTTTCCATTCTTTGGAGAGCAGAGGATGTTATTTATATAGAAATGGATTCTGATGGTCCCTCATCTGTGTGTCAATTGGGTGACCTGAGCAAAAACACCTTTTTGCTCTGAGCCTCAGTTTGCTTTTTACTTAGTTAGTTTTATCTTTGGACGTGACGTAAGACCTGACTGTGGGGACTTACACCTGTAAGTCTGTCACGATGGAAACCGAGACAGGCTTATTGCTTGACTTTGAAATCAGCCCGGGCTAGATAGACTGGTCTACAGTAGCATAAATACTGTTCGAAAAGCTAAGAGCAAAACAGAAAGGGATGGGAAAGCACTGGATGCCATGGCTTCCCATTTTTAAGACGTCTTCTGCTTTCTGCATTCTGCTAATTCATCCTAAACTGTATGACCAGGTTCTAGGGTTCGCTCTCTGCTCCCATGTCCTCTGTGCACCTAGATAACTGCTGAGTGGCATTGCCCATCAAGCCATCAGAAATACCTGGAAAGCTTCCTCAAGTATCATCTTCTCAGAGGATCCCTAAATCCAAATGTCCTGTTGAAATCGACTTGCTATCCTCAAGGATGTGGTGCTATGCTTGGGATCCTACCTACCCTTTACCTCTGTCCTCACTCAGCAACTTAGAGGAGTCAGAGAAAGACTTTCTTTTTTCTTTTTCTATAATTTCTACTGTGATAACCTATATGTGTACTTGATAGTAGAAGTTTAGCTTTCTTTTTATTTCTTTCTTTCTTTTTCTTTTTTTTTTTGCTTTTCTCTTTTTCTTTTCCTTTTTTTTCTTTCTTTTTTTTTTGACTCATGTAGTTCAGGCTGACTTTGAATTCATTATTAGACTGGCTTTGAACCACACATCCTTTTGCTTCTACCTCCAAAATACTGGGATTATAGATATGCACTCCTATACATAATTATTTCTCCTTCTTTTCCTCATTCTTTTTATTCATTTTTCTTTTTTTTTCTTTTTTTTTTTCAGCAGAGTCACCTAACACTTGTGATCCCCTTGCCTCAGCCCACCAATCTCTACTATTACAGGCATGTGCTACCATGCCTCCTAGCTTTTTTCTTATAAAATGTATTGTTTTGCCTTTTCAGCTCCCAAATACCACATTCCCTTTAGTTGTCATGTCCCTTTATGCTCCTTTTTTAGTCTTGCCTGTGGCATTGACTGTTTGCCTTTTGTGGACGACCTTGACAGTTCTGAAGGGTTTGAAACAAGTGTTTTGGGTGCTAGTTTGTGGAGATCTGCTTTGGGTTTCTTCCGCAGTGAGAGATTATGCACTTTTGATGAAAAGTTGTAGGGATAAATTGCCACCTCGGCCCGTTATGCCAAGGATACACTTATTACTGTCGGTGTTCTCCTTGGACACCATACTGAAGTAGAGTTTTGTCATGATTAAGTAAAATCCTCCCTCCCCTCTTTTCCATACTGTTCTCATTAGAAGGAAGCCACTACGTCGAGCCCATGGAAATTGGTTTGTTATTTACCTCAATGCCCAAGGTGGGTATTTCTGATAGCCATTTTCTCTTCTCTACTGGTTATCCAGGGCACGGCATTCTTCCATTCCATTGCTTCAGCCTCCCCTAGGGTTTAGCCATCTTAATCCGGAGAGAGTGGGGAAGAGAATGTTTGCTTTTGAAAGCCTTGGCCTGAAAATGGCACATATCCCTTCCACTTACTTTCCATATGACACTCTTTCATCTGCCAAACCTAATTGCAAGGGAGGCTAGGACATATGGTCGAGCTGAGTGCCCAGGAAAAGGAGGAAATGGATTTGAGGGAAAATGCTTGTAGTATTATCACTCTGCTTTAGTAATATAAAATATAACAGACTAACTCCTCCATCACCATTAGATAATTTGGCCACCAGCTCATTAGAAAATAGAAAAAAAAGATGAATAAAATACTTCTCAACCTAAAAGTTGCTTAAATTATAAATAATTTAATGGCCATTATTTAGATGTCTTATTTAATTTCACTGTTCTATTAAATTCACTCTTGATCTGTAAACACTTGTTGGGCACACTAACTCGCATGTCGGCATTTGAGAACTTACCCTCTATGTTCTGTCCGTCCTGGACTTGTTGGCAGCATCTGCTTGCTGTGTTTTCTGTTTGGAAAGCCTCTGTTCATTTTTTGATTTTGTTATTTGTTTCATCTTTTCAGATGAATGTTCTATGCATAGGCTGTGGAGATGGCTCAGCCCCAGAGTCTGAATAAAAAGTGTTGAGTGTAGTATCATTCACTCATAATCTCAGAATGAGAGAGAGAGAGAGAGAGAGAGAGAGAGAGAGAGAGAGAGAGAGACAGAGAGACAGAGAGAGAGAGAAAGAGTGTCCTGGGTAGATTCCTGGAACTCATTGGCTGGCCAGTTAGCAGGGACTGTATCAAGAGAAGGTGGAAGCAGATAGTGCTTGAAGAACAATACTTGAAGCTGTCCTTTGGCATCCTCACTATCATATCTATCATATCTATCTATCTATCTATCTATCTATCTATCTATCTATCCATTTACCTATCTACCTACCTGTCTTGTCTCCCATTACACACACTTTCATGCGTGTGAAAACATGTACACATATATGCATGTGCCTTCCTGCACACAAATACACACATACATGGGTGAGGGGATCCTGCCCATTCCTCAAGTGGCACTGGTATTTTTATCTAACTTAGACAGAATTAGTCCTTGCTTCTGGGGCAGGGGACATCATGCCACATTGCTTCATTCATTCAGCAGCCCCTCCCTTGACACTAGTGTAATTTGTGTTTCATACCTTAGCTTAGGTGCTCCCTAAAGATAGCACAAGGCTTTTCCACACTTCCATCTCTTAGGTTCCTAAGAAGAGATTGACAAAGAACATGTATGTTTTTAATATGAACAGGATGCTTTATAAGTCAAAAATGGTCCTAGATATTTAGTATTTCTTTCACATACAGCAAGACACTCCCCTCTCTCACATGGCCAACCTTTCTTGAGAGACTGCTTTTGGCTGGAGCTAGAAAGGCTGGTAGGGATAGAGAGAACATAACGGGTCACTGTTCTATAAGTGGGCTGCACAGCCCAAAGTGGCCTGCACTGGACTCTGGGCATGCTCAATAGATGTGCTGGTCTCCTGTGAAATCTCTGTGGACCAGGACTTTTGTGTTTCTAGATCATCACGCAATTAAAACTCAGATCCAGCTCTAATTCCTCCCTGCTCTTGGCATAGGGAGGTGGTATAAAGGTCTCGTGCTCATTATTCTGAACAAGACTTACCAACCTGAATTCCCAAAGTCCCAACAGGGGGATAACTTCACCATGGCAAAAAACAGTGTTTAATTGCAGGTGCAGAAAGAGAAGCAGGAGGAAAACAAACAAGAATTAGCAGGCTCTAGTGAGTAATCGGCCACACATCTCATTACCAAAGAGGTCAGGACTTCCTAAAGTGACCTGAAGCTTGTCAGAAAGACATGGATTGAGAGACCTTAACCCCTTCCCACTGTCGTTTTCTCTCTGTCTGACCTCAGCCTTCACAAGTTCAGTCAGTGTTTTACCACAACAGACCCAGGAGGCTGTGCATTCTTCACCCTTCTAGCTTCCTTGATTTTTTATAGTTGAAACTTTATGCACTGACTAGGATTTATACATTTGTGCAGTTTTCTGGTCCATACCGTCACATAGTTACTCATTTGGCAGTTTCAGTGTTTACCATATAAGTAGATTTTTTTTTTTAAATCTACATGTGAAACCTGAAACTCGGATGTTACATTGTTTGCTTGGGATGCCAAGAAAGCTGGGGCTTTTGGATGGGTTTTATGCCCCTAGTGCTGAGTGGGTCATACCAGAAGTCTTTGCCTAGCCATGCCAGCTTGTTGAAGATGAAGGCAGTTGTTTGTTATGTAACTGTGTGTTTCTCTGATGTAGCCATGGTGTGCATATAGGGTTCAGTGGGTCCAGGGAGGACAAGCATTGAGGACAAATCCTGTCACCACTAAGGGTAGAGCACTCTAACGTGGCAGGGAGCAAATTATAGAAGGGACTATTTGTTTGACTTTCAGCTTGTCTCAACAAGGAAATTTAGGCCTTCAAATTAAGAGTATTTAATTCAAGACAATATATCACTATTAACTGGAATGCCTCGTTTCGAATTCCGTTCCACATTCACCCCTTGTTGCTTATTTTTAATATTCTTAGTATTTTTTTGTCTCTTATGAAGGCTTTGATGCCGAACACATTGTCTTATATTTCCAGTTGTGGCCATCAAGTCATGTACTGGATTCCTGTTAGAACCACACACCATGAAAGTGTTCGGTTTACCTGATGTATTCTTAGAGAGGGGGAAAAAAGTGAATTCCTAACTGATACTCATGGAATAAACACGAAGGTCTAGGCTGACAGGCACAAATTCAGTCATGATTTTTCCAGAGACGTCATTCTTCATTCTTAACTTCAGTAATGTGGTTTCCACCTTTGCCCTGGTTTCTACCATCAGCGATAGCACTCTCTGTTTTTGCTTATGGTTTATGAAATAGCTGGAGCTGTAAGTATCCTGAAAATTTCCATCCAGCACTAGACAAGAAAGGATGGCAACGCTGTAGAAACCAGTTGGTTGCTATAGGCCTCACCACAATGGAAAACCTGTAAATATTTATATTAATTGATATGCAGAAATATAAATGTGCTGTGTCAAGGAGTTTGAGGATTTAGTTATACACAATGTCTAAAAGTGAGGACCACTTATGGCTTAATTTTTTTTATTAAATAAATGTTTCTGACTTGAGGTTTGTGTTGCTTTGTATTAGAGACATGAGTTTTACCTCTGTGGTGAAGGGTAACTGGGAAGGTCTCATTCCTGCACAGTTTTCATCTCACTTGTATTTCTTTTTGAATGAATTTGACCAGAATATCAAAACCCAGGTGCTTCTGACAGGTACCTGACATACAGAAATAAGAAGTCATTCAGACACCAATTATGATGTCAGGAAACATAGGCGTTACCATGGCATTTTTGTCTTTTCGATGATGCTGGAATAGAGCCGTAAACTTGGGAGCATCTTGCAGGAAGGCACCATCTGTAGTAGAAGGGGGAATAATTTACTTTTTAACTTGTCTGTGTTTTCTAACCATAATTAGCTTTAATATTTACGGACACACGACACATTTCAAAGCATTATGGTTCTGCCCCTAGGAAGAAGGATGGCATAGCTATTACACAGAAACAACCCCCTTCTAAATGCTAATTTCAATATTTATAACATGGGCACTTATGCATTTACTTATGGAATGTACTTAACAACTTGCAAGTGTGCATTTTTATAAACAAAATAAAAAGCGAGTAATTATTTCATCTTGTCTTGCAGAACCCCAGCTGAAAGGGATTGTGACAAGGTTATTCAGCCAGCAGGGATATTTCCTGCAGATGCATCCAGATGGTACCATTGATGGAACCAAGGACGAAAACAGCGACTACAGTAAGGAACACCAGCTATTTTCAATGCTGTGCAAATTGAATATGTAGCCCAACACAGCCATGCTGCTTTTTGGACTATTCAGTGATAAATGAACTAGTCTTCCCCATTTAACCTTCTTGTAGCATTCGTTTCTTATTCTTACAGAAAGTACAGCTCTATATCAGAAGAGATGCGTTCATTGAGAGGGCAGAGTGCTTGAAAGATTTTTCAGTAGCCATTAGATGCAGATGTCTTCCTACTGGTTTTTTTTTTTTTTTTTTTTTGCCAGTGAGCTAAGCACTCATAGAAATAATACAGACTTTCCAACACAAGGTGATATTTAAATCTTGGACCCAAGTGACAAACAAATTGTAATTCTCAGAACATTTTTTTTTTGGTGGAAAACATTACTTCTTCAGGCAAACACGAAACACATATATATATGTCATTTTACTGTGCTTAAGGACAACATCTGAACATCCTCATGATGTTCAGTACATGTAATTGGAATAAGTTAGTAAAGGCTGGTAGATCTAACATGGACTTAAAGACAGTCTTGAAATAAAAGTTGCGAATCTTAACGATCATTCAAAAAGTCTCCCAGAAACAGTCATTAGAGTTGACAAGTTCAGAAGGGAAATGCAGTTCATCAAGGCTCGAGAGAATGTATTCATATTTTGGAAACCACGAATACACATGCTTCAGAGGCAAGATTGTCTTTATAATCATGCAGGTGCCTCAGGGCACATTCCCCGTTCTACAATTGTTCAAGGTGACATATCGGTTTTATCATGATGTATTGGTCCACATTTACTGCTAGATCTGTAGTGTTAAATGTACAGTGAATGAACCCGGTGTGGTAGGCACATGAGTATAATTGAGCTTTAGAGGGGAAATGGAGCCAAGTCAAAAGTTCAGCATTATGTGAGGCTTTCTAGTGCCTTTAAGGGCAGCCTGGGCTACCCGAGGCTGCACCTCAGAAAGAAAGGAGAAAATCAGAGACACAGAGTGAATGTTCATCAAATATACACCCAGTGGCTCTGATGAGAGTGATTTTGTCACCCTGAAAACCTCTCACAATTCAGCGGTAACTTAGAAAATCAGATATTTTATGGTGCTGTAACTCTTAAATTAACAATGGCGTCTGAGGCAAGATTTAAAGCTCTTAAAGCGCTGAGACATTCCTGTCCACCCCTTTTGAATTTTCTTTGTTTACTTAATATTGTGCATTACAAAATATGAATTACAATAAAGAAAAGATCTTATTATGAAGATTCCCATTCCACTTTTCTCTCGGTTTTTGGCCGGGCAGTTGATTGCTTCATTGTGGTTTGCACTGTTAATTTGTGTTTCCATGAATGCATTCTCTAAGTGGTTCAAGCTTTCGACTCAGGCGAGAAGAATGAAGAGCCCCTACTCCCTGCATATGTCAGTCATCTATTGCATCTGCTCTTGAATGTCTGATTGAGTGGGCCACACTTATAAACCTAGGCAGGTAACTGCCTAGCTGTGCCTCTCGTGTTGATTGTGAGGTATCTCTAGATCTCAGTTCCATGTTTAACACAAGAAATGACTAAAAAGAAAAACAGTAGCAGCATTTTCTTTCAAAACCACCCAATGGACATTTTTAAAAGTTGAAAAATCAATGTTACCACTTACAGCAGCCATGCTGAGACCCTGGGGACATTTCGGAAGAGGAGGTGACAGAATGGAGAGCTAGAGGAGTTCTTTAAAATATTGACTTCTGCATGTGAAAAGGCCATGGTAAATATGCACATATAGTAGCCAAGACCACAAGAAAGACACATAGAAAGGACTGGGAAGTTGGAGAGGGAAGAGTTGAGAAGAAAAAGGGGGTCAGAAGGGTTGGAGTGGAGTAAGAGAAAGTAGTAAAGGGATACTTCATTGTATACAAGTAAGAAAGCATCAAAAATTAAACCATTTATATGAAAGAGTTATAAACTGATGGAAACTGATTTGTTCCCTAAGCAAGTCAAGTAGCCATTCTCTCTCTGCTCTACAGAATGCTGCCTGAACCCAGCCAGCTGTGTAACACTTTCTACCCAGAGGATACAGGGTAGCAAACACCATGGGATCCAAGCACACAGATCCTTCATTGTTGCCAGAAAAATAACTGAAAGTGATCTATTCTGAGTCTAGGCCCATCACATACTTGAATCCATGCATATCTATACAATCATATGTACACACACACATACATACATGTATGCACATGTATTCCAGGCATACAAGAAAAATACATAGAGCACCAGAATTCCTGATACACATGCACCATATACATTGAGGGTAACTGATGATGTGTTCTATAAAATGCTTACAGAACTGATTTAAACTCATAAATTTATACCATTGTTTTTAAGCTAAGATGATCTGCCATGAATAACTTTGATAAATTTTTATTCAAAATAACTTCGGTGTGCACACTCTAAAGATGAATGTAAGTTCATTTAGATATCAATATGAAAGTTTTGATTTAATACATTCATACCTTCTCTTCAAGAAAGAAATTCTGCTTTTTTTGATTATCAGATATCATAACTTCCCCAAATTTGATTTTGCTTATTTAGATATGATCTACTATAGCCGAATACTCATTTAGATGAGTGAGTTTATTCATCACCTAGCAATCTAAAGTAAAGGAGTAAATAGCAAGTGATGTGGAGATAGTTGCATAGACGGACAGGTATACACAGGTAGCAAGATATATCCAAACATCGAGCAGAAATCAACGGGGAAGGCTTCATTGAGGCAGTCATTTGGAATTCTAGGAAGAGGAAGTCTATGGCATAGCAGAGGGTCCCTTGGGCGAGGCTTCCAAATGAAGAAGAAAAAAATAAGTTGGGAGTGGTACATGTTGGTGAATGGAGATATTGGAGCAGCTGGGGAGAGAGATTAGGGTTAGATATATCCTATTTTTTGTATACCTGTGTGAGATTCTCAATCATAAAGAATAAAGTGAGAAAAAAAAAACACTAAAAAGAAAAAATAGGAACGTGTAGAGATGATATCATCAACTCAGCAGCTCACAATGTCCCACAGAAGCTGGGAAGCTGAGACAGTAAAATTGAGTTTTGGAGTGAGATTTTAACCCATAGATGGAGTTAATCCCAAGAGCGAATTGGTTTCTCTTTCCCACTACAGGAGCTCTACAATAAGGGCTAAACAATAGTAACCTCTGTTCTTCTCAAGGGCACGATGCTCACACTCTTGGATGACCTTGTAGTGAGGGGAAGCCTATTCCAGCAAGGGGACTTGAAGGACATTTTAAGATCAACATGCTTGGGTTCTGAGATTAGGGACTGATTTCACTTTAGAGCCAGCTTCTCAGTGAGCTCCAACAACACAGGACAATTTACCAACATAACGTACATTACACATACCGTTTTAAAAATAACCTTTTCTGTTTATATGCTGAACCCACTCTTCGTATTGTCTAGTATATTTTAAGCTTTTATATAAGGCAGAGCATTGTAATATACATGTTACATTCTGTCATCCATTTTTATTATGGTTATGAGACTCTTATAGGTAATATACTTATCTGCTTTATCTAAGTCATGTGTCTATTAAGGGTGTTCAATGATGCCGCAGTGTGGATCATGCCTTAAACACATGGACCTTTGGGTGCTATTTTAGATCCAAATTTATATCCATTTTATTCTTACCTTTAACTCCTGTGACTATGCAGCATATTTGTTTTGCTCTTTATTTATTTATTTCATCTTATTTACCAGAAGGTAAGCTCCTATGTGAAGTTTTGTTTTGATCATTTTTTATATTTATAATGGCCTATCATGCATAGTACACATTTGCTGGCTGGCTGGCTGCCTAAATGGACAGGTCTTCTAGTAAACAGGTTTTGCAATGGTTGGCTAAATAATTCCTACATAATGTTTACCTTTTACTTGTTTAAAATTTTATTTTATTATTTCGTGTGTAAGGGTGTTTTGCCTGCCTGTGTGTCTGTGAACCCCATGTGTACAATGTGCCCAGAGGTCAAATGAGGGTGGTGAATTCTTCGGGACTGGAGTTACAGATCCCTGTGAATGTTATCTGAGTGATGGGGTTGGAATCCAGGTCTTCTGGAAGAGCAGCCAGTGTTCTTAACCACTGTGCCATTGCTCCAACTCTACTTTTATTTTTTGAAATAATTCTAGACTTTCGCAAAATCAGATAATGTAGCAAACACATTTGTACTCACAAAGCTTTCTCTAATAGCATTGTTCCAAACAACAGCAGAACAATGATCAAAACCAGGAAATGAACACGCTTACAATGCTGTCTCCTGGGTTACAACATCCTTACGTCAATTAGTGAACTTGCTCCTGACCCTCTCCCACAACATGTACCAATCAAAAATGTTAAATGAAATAATAACTTTTAAAAATCTTTTCCCTACGTGGAGATGAAGGCTAGACAATGCCAGAGAGACATTCAAGTTCAACTCATGTTTTTAATAGAAAAATTATAAGCCTCTAAATTGTTAACATGTCTTTTCTTCTCCACTCTGTGTGGGTGGGGAGCAAAAGCAGTTGATTGTTTGAAAAAAAAAAGAAAAAAAAAACTCTTGTTACTATAAGCATCTGCCAGAAATGTTGTGTTTGGTTCATTAGGTCCAAACCATCTTTACCATGGCATCTTCAGAGAACTGATAGACACCTGCTCTTTTGTTCATGGAGAAAAGACTAATTATATGTAATTGAGTACAAAGCAAATGTTTTTTTTTTTTTTTTTCTGCAGTGGCAGATAAGAATCGCTACAAATGTAATGATAACAAAAATGCAGGGCTGTGTTGGAACACTGCTACAAAAAAAAAGACAATTGCAGCTTGGAGGGTATTAATAGGAATATTTTACATAAAATTTAAAAGCTCATCATTCTGTTCTGTACATTCTCACAGGAGATACATTTGAAGAGGCTAAACAATGCTGCAAAGAGAATGATGATGATGATGTAACCAGTTGTATTGTTCTCATTTCATTGGGGGGAAATTACACGAAGTGCCCTCTGCCTTTGGAGAGGGGCTGCATGCTAAGGTTAGCGTCACTGTTAGACTGGTGAGTGGGGTCCATACTGTACCCACCTGGAGTGAGGGGAGATGGCCATGGAAAGCCTCTT
Source organism: Alexandromys fortis (assembly GCF_014885135.2). Classification (NCBI taxonomy): domain Eukaryota; kingdom Metazoa; phylum Chordata; class Mammalia; order Rodentia; family Cricetidae; genus Alexandromys; species Alexandromys fortis. The sequence goes on from NW_026067992.1 coordinate 1,725,313, forward strand.
CATGTAGCATGAAGAAGCAAAAGGTTTGAGTAGTCTTGGAGTGAGGGGGGAACTCTGGAGCTTCCCCCAATCCTTTCTTTTCAGCATTATTTTTGGGAAGGAAATTCAAGCATGTGGGGCAGAATTATAAAGGCACAAGTGAGTTTGCAGCTGAGAAACCGTGTGAGGAGCAGCAATGCTAGCCCTGTACATAGCAGGCCTTGCTGAACCGTTGGAGGTGGATTATAAACCATGCCCCTGGCACAGTCCCACAAGGCCCCGGTGATGGGATGGATGAAAATAAAAGCAAATGCACTCAGGACTCATGTTTGAGCACAGACACGACCAGGATGCAGTAGAAATGACCAAATGGCCACTTTTCAGTCCTGGCTGGTGTCACTGCTATTTCATCAAGCAAAGCCTTCTGGAGAAGACTTGTTAAGACACATGATAGAATCACTCCCACCCCAGTCCCCAGAGCATCCAGTCTGAGAGAAGTCCAGTTCTCGGAGTCCTTCCCAAATCACCAGTCATAGCCAAATCTAGTCTGTTCTTTCCTTTGTCTTCTTGACCAGACTCTGACGTTCTGCCATGGTGCACAGCTCTGGTGCTTACTGTGGTAGAGTCACTACACCCACGTTTGTTCAAACATGGGTGTGTTTCTGGTCTTCCTCGAAGGGAAGACATCAACACCTTCAAAGCAATGTTCTTTCTAGACCACTCTCCCCAACCTAGGCACATTCTAGATTTTTTTCCCTGCTACGTTCTCTCCAGCTGTTCTTCATCTGCTTTCCTGTTCACTTGCTTCCTAATCATCACAACATGTATTTGGCAGATTTTTTCACATTAATACAAATTTGATTGGAGTGGTTTAGACACCTAATTTGTGGGCTAAGGAGTTGGCTTGGTGGATAAAGCATTTGTCATGAAAGCTGGAAGACCTGTGTTTCCATCCTCAGAACCCGTATACGAGTGGGAGGCAGCAGTGTGTGCACACATCTGTTATGCTAGCTAGCCTTGCATGGGATGGATGAAAATAAAAGCAAATGTACTCAGGACTCCTGTTTGAGTCCCTTTCATGTAGCTGAGGCTACATAGTGAAGTCCGACAGACACTGTGTGTGTGTGTGTGTGTGTGTGTGTGTGTGTGTGTGTTGGCCTCTTTAAGACATAAACTTTATTTTTATTTTTTGTTGAGTTAAGCTGAACACTTCTTTATATGCCATATGAACCTTGTATTTTCTTCTGTGTTACATCTTTTCATGGTACTCCATGAAAAAGACATTCATAATTTGTATTTTATGTAAATTAAATCTACACAATATCATCTTTGTTCTTTGGGTTGTACAACTTTCTTGCCCAATTTGTTGTCTTTGAACATTTTTGTATTGGCTTTCTATTCTATTCCACTTTAAAGATAGTTTTATTCTGTTTTCTTCTCCTCCCCCCCCTTTTTTTTTAAAAAAAAAGAAACTACTCATTCCTGCTAAGCTTAATGACACAGGCCTACACTAGGAAAGATGTGGCAGGAGGATCAGAACTTTAGGGCTTATCTGAGCTACTAAGTTTAAGACCAACCTGGCGGTTCATTGAAACCCTGTTTACGAACATAAGGTCAAAGGAGAGCTGAAGGGAGCGAGAAGATTGTGGAGCGGTTGCTTAGCATGCTGGCGGCCCTAGGTTCAGTCCTCAGTCACACACACACACACACACACACACACACACATGCACACTTAAAACCACACTCACACACATACACTATTATTCATAGGCAAACACTCTCAGATACATGCATGCACACACATATATACATTCTCACACTCACATACACACATACACACTCACAGTTAAACACACTCAGACATGCATGCACACACACATACACATTTTCACAGACACACAGACAAACACACTCAGATACATGCATGCACACGCACATATACATTCTCTCTCACACACACTCATAGGCAAACACACTCAGACACATGCATGCACACACACATATACATTCTCTTACACACATAAACCCTACTCCTCCTAGACTGAAAATTTCAGTTTCTTGTTTATTCTAGTAATGCATATTTCATTTTTCTTTATTTTACAGTTAGCATATAGGCAATTAAGGGAATAGATCCCTTAATTCTAAGTTTATAATATTTCATATTCCTGTCAATCTTAAATACAATTACAGTTTATTAGATCTCATAATATTTTAACTTCATTATGATTTTAGTGTTAGGAAACGTATTTCAGAACTGCCTGTATCTGATTTTGAGAAATCTCATTGTAAATGTAAGAAGTTAGTCATCCAGTTATGTTTTCTATACAATACTAAGCATATGATGTTTTGATACCACTAGTCACAAGCATATAGACACAGCCAAAGCCAGCAGGAGCTCATCCTGCCCAACTCTGAAAAGAAACAAGAACCAAATGGTTGCTTGGGGGGAAAATTATCAAGGGAATCGTGTATCTAGTTATAAGGACATACATGCAGATACCTCCAAGAGCTTTGAAGACATTCCCTGTCTCTAATGATGGGTCTTTGGGGCCCAGACTTTCTTCCTCTTTCACACGCTTGAACACGTTTGTTAGAGCTTTTGGCAGAAAAGCGATGCCGTATCTAATTCTGTTTTCTAGAGTCGTCTGTATTTTAGGACATTGTCATTATTCCTTATGGAATTATAAGGTTGAGTTGAAAGAGAAGTAAGTGGGTGCATTATCCAGCGGGTATCCCCAGACAAAGCTTTTATCCTGCCAAGCAGCACTTTGGCCCATGCAGGGCTGACACTCCTCCCGTTATTACCTCTCAGTAGCACGATTAGCTGTCACTCTTAACTTGTGAATTCTTTTAGTCCATTGGATAATTTTTTTAGAAAGGAAAAAAAAAACCTTTGTAACCTGATTTGGAGCTATAGAAGGTAGCCCTGGCATTTATTAGAAATGCATATTTTGTTGTTAATAACATTGCCTCCAAATTATATTTGTGGAAAGCTTGAACAAGACCCATTTATTTCCTTGAATAGTTCAGCACTTATTGATACCACCAGGACTAACTCCCTTGGCTCCGTTAACCTGGATCTGTCACCTTCTTCCTGATAGGAGATTTCTTTCTGATGGGGAAACTCTTGCTCCAGTGTAACTGCTAGCTCAGAAAAGGAAAACGAGAGACAGTTGAAATGGCTCTCTCCCACAGTTTATAATGTATTTGTAGGTTTGTATTTGTGGGATACATGGGTTTAGAATCTTTTTAAAACCACATAGCTACATGGATTTCTGAATGCTGGTGAGGCTTAAGTTGCCTTTAGTGTTTTCTTGGCTCCATGTGGTAGCTAATGTTTGGCCTTGGGTCAGTCACATAAACTTTCTCCCACGAAGATGAGCTTGGGTTGTACCAGATGAGAGGGACAAACCCATGATACTCCCTTTCTTTCCTTTTGTGCCAAAATAAATGTGTGCTCAGTAAATCTTTTTGTGGCTTCCTCTTCTTTCCTTGAGAGGCATATTGTAAGCAGATATGAAGTCATCAATTTGCATAGCACTGCATCGTATCGTTGAGATGCATATAAAGTCCCAAAGAGTCCCCTGCATGTCCATTTCCATCCAGGATGGGGCTTAACAGGACTGCGTGTGCTTGGGGCCAGTAATTTAATTTTTCTATGTCTTTAATTCATCCTTTCCATACATGAGAGTGTACTTGTCCCTAGATCTCAGGAATTTTGCATCTATTAAATGAGACAATTTTTGAAAAGTGTTTTAAACAGTAATTCTTAATAAAGCTCACCCATTCTTATTATCTTGTCATTAGAGCTAGACAGCCTGTTTTGTTTGCTTGGATTTGGCGGGGGGGGGGGTTGCTTGCAAGCAGCTCATAGACAGCAGCTGCTTGGCAGATGTAGAATTCTTCTCAGTGGCTGCTGTTGTACAAAACAGTTTGATGTGCTTCCATTGGAGGGTGTTGAAATCATTAAGTAAAATAGCTCAGAAGGCGTGGAGACCCCTCACCTGCATCATCAGCATTATATGGGGGATCTTGTAGAAACAGATCCTCCAGTTCAACTCCAGACAGATGTATAAACAAATGTAAAATTTGAGAAGTGACAGATGACTTAATAGTGTAAGTAAAGCTATGTACTACATAGATTTATGTTTTCATGATTTTACACATGGTGATTTTTCTTGAACATCGTCAGTCTTACTCATGTGGTATCATCTACTTGAAAGGATCTAGAATCACCCAGGAGGTAGACCTCTGCCTGAGCATATTGGGGGAATTATCTTGACTATGTTAGTTGAGGTAACAAGACCCACCACCTACTGTGGGCGGCGCTGTGCCATTCCCCTGACTGGGCTCCTGGACTATAAATGAAGAAAGGAAAACGAACCACAGCTCCTATTCAGCCCTCGCTGCTTCCTGACTGTGCATGTGATATGACCAGCGGCTTTATTGCCCTGGGTGCTTTGATCTGCTATGACGGATCCAGAAACTGTGCATCAGAATACACGGTTTCTTTCTCAAATTGCTTTGGTCAGGGTCGCTTGTCACAGCAACATTAAAGTTAAGGCACACGATGATGAATCACCCCCCTCACAGCAGAGCCCCTCTCAGTCCTTGTGCTCCGTCTATGGCACACCAACTCTATGTATGCTCAGCAAATGCACCCGGCCACAGAATCCTCACTTCATCTGCGCATCTGTTTACATCTGCACAGATCACATGACACTCACAGACTAGCTGCATCTGTGCTTCCCTGTTCGGGTACGACTTAATTATTTTTTCTCCTAGCAAGCAATGAACACGTTCCAAGATCCCAAACTCCTTGAGTTACTTCAAACGGAAACAGTTGGACAGATTTCAGCAATAGACACATCTACTGTTTCTTATTCTCCTGCCCCCTGCTTAAAGCCCTAAGACCTTCATGTTCAGGGTGGCTGTGGCCCTCAGTGAATGGCTGTGAAAAATAACGGAGTACGGACAGTGAAGGAGCAGCTCACATCTGCTCAGCATCACCCATTGAGAGCCGTAGCAGCTTGAATCTAGGGCCGGGTCACCCAGTTTCCACCCTGCTGAACCTTTAACAGTCTCTTCTCTGCATAATGATGTGTTTATAAAAGACAGGCTTAAAATCTGAAACTTTTCAAGTTTGTAAGTTGACGATGTCTATTTTTAACTTTTGAAAAGCTATTAAAAATGTCAAAGATGGAGGATCCAGCAGTGCAGTCGGTTTTGTACTGGATTGGAAAACAATGATGCCATTCCCTCCTACCTTCAATAAGCATACAAACCTGAGCCAGCCTCGCTGTCTTTGACATTTGCAGTTGTTTATTTCCTAGGGGATCCTTTTACCTTGGGTTTCCTTGTTCATCCGCCACGGTCCAGGCATGATACGAGACAAATTCACTGCTTTGCTCAACTTCTTTCTTTCCTTTTCGTTTCTCTTTTACTGTTGCGCATCGCTAAGAGGAAAGCTGGAATTTGACGAGTAAAATTTGATGTAAGTTAACCTCCTGCCTTCAGGCCTCTCCACCCCTGCTCTCTGTCATCCTTGCTGTTCCTCAAACATATCAGCTCTGTTCTACCTGAGGGCACTAGAATAGGCATTCCTCTTGCTCAGGATCCTTCTCTCTAATAAGTGTATTTCAGTCAGGTTTTTTTTCTGGTTTATCTAGATAAATTTCAATCTCTGTTATTAACATTCTCCTTTAGATCCCCAAATTCTTTTTCATTTTCTAGAGCTCCTTATTCAATAAGCTGACTTTATTGTCTAGTGATACTACTAAAGCAATCCCATACAGAATATATATTCTTCTCCATCCATACTTGCCTAGTCTGTCTCTTCAAGCAGGCTGTTGGTCTTTTGTTTTGACAATTCCCCCTTTTTTGGTTTCTTTAACTGTAAAGTCTTCTTTCCCTTCTGAACAAACTGAACACAGTTGCAGCTGGTGCATTTACTGTGTGTGCAGCCTGCTGACTACCCCTGGAGCACAGGCTGGATCCTCTCTGTGTAATTATACCTTGGCAATAAGTATACCTTGGCTGTGTGCTTAACTCATGGTAGTTAAGTTTATGGTGAGTGGCTAGTTTAATATTTATTCAAAGTCAAAATTAAATAAAGGAATAGGGACAAATCCTGTATGCATACACATGTGGACTGGTGTTTCCAGGGCATATTGCCTTGAAATTTAAGGGAGGGATTATATATCTTTAATAAGGGGAATCAGGAAAAGAAAATGGTTATGTGCCGACATGATTTCATTAATATTTTTACATTTATTTATTTTACGTGTGTTTGGGTATGAAATGCACATGCCATAAAGTATTACCTTTTTGGGGTGTTGATTTTCTCCTACCATGTGGGTTCTATAGACTGATCTCAGGTCCTCCCCCTTGGCAGCAAGTTCCTTTACCCAGTAATCCGGATCCTACACTCCAGGAACTTTTTTTAAACATGTAGGTTTGGGATGTATCTACCATTAATATTTACTGAGAATTTTCTAAATGTTTACTACTTGTATGAAATATTTGGAAATTTTGCTTTTATCTTAGACATATGTAAGAACAGGAACTGCAACTCTTCCTTTTGAGTAAACCGAGGAACAGGAAAATGAAATAATTATCCCATGGCTGTACTGATATTACATAACAGGTTGTGTTTTAACTCCAGAGTCCTGAACCCAGGCTACACTGTGGCCCCAGGGACTCTTTCCTGATGATTATCCTTCCATTCCTAGCAAACATTTCTTTATATTGTGTGCATGCATCCCTCTGACAATACCTACCAAACATTAAGAAGGGAGTGTAACTGACAGATCAATATTATGATGCTATTTTTTTTAGATGGATAAACATTGAACTTGAGTATTTTTTTCCTCAATATGTTTGGTGATTAAAGTGTTGCTTAAGAGAGAGTAGTAAACCATTATATGGTAACCTTAAAGAGATTGGATTTGGTTTCCTATTTCATATTATCTGGCTAGGGAAGTTTGACGTGGATGGGATGTGTTTGTTTGTGAGTGTATACATTTTCACATATTTTCTAGCATCCCATAGACAGTGGTACCCAGCAGGCATTCAGCCAAGAGCTAGTGTGGCTGCTCTTCATAAACTGCTTGCTCCGACACTGCGACAGAACGTGGAGCCCCCATCCATGTCACCTTACATTTGCACAGCCTCACTAAACCTACTCCTTAGTATATTGGTGGAATCTTTTAAACCATTCTGCAGCAGTTTTACCTACTGCCTCTTCTTCTAGGAACCATGGGAGCCATCACTCTTATTGTTTCTTCAGTATGCACTTGGGCTCATTTTCCCTACTCCAGACTGGAGGAAACACACAGGAACTGTGTGGATACCTGGATAGTCGTGGGTACCATAGGAATCTCTCCATTTACCAGTTGTGTGAACTTGGAAAGATTAGCACTTTGAAGCCTCAGTTCCTGCTTGTGTGTGTGCATGTGGTAGATTGACGTTAATGTCAAATTTATCCTATTTTTCACTCATGGAAGGAAGCGGCCTAGGTTTCTCCTGTGTAGAGAAACCCATGCTTGCTGAAGTGTAGTCAAGGATAATTTCGGGGAAGTGGAGAACTTGAGTACAGCCTTGAGTCATTGTGTGCAAGACATTCATCACACTCTCGGCCTTAGACTTAGCCTTCTCATCTTTGCGAAAATCAATTGAGGTTTAATTTAATTGGGCATTGTCTGACTTTTCTTGAGGGAAATGTTAAAAAAAAATGCCTGTTCTTCATTGATAGGATGACAACAGGAAACCAAAGTATTCCACCCAACTCTAGCTTGTTGAACTAATGAATTTATTGTGGCTACTTGCAGGAGCATATGTCGGGGCCTGTTACAGACACATGGGCCAAAGTTTTACTGGTGTGTGTGTGGGGGGAGGAATGACTTGAAGACAGCTGCATCATCAAGGAGTCCACCGTACAATGAATAATAATTCATGAAAACTATATCCAGGAAGCTCCAGAAGCGAATGGCTTAGTTGGGAGGAAAGGGAGAAAGAACAGAATTTGGAACTTTACTGCAATCTACTGGCTCTGCTTTGGGGAGGTTGTAATGATTACTTCTTCGTCCTTGATGACTGATAATTTGGACGGGGAAATACCAACATTTCCTGTGCAAAAGAACATCGCTCCTGTCCTGTCCTATGATCTAACGCTCTTGAACAATGCTATCACAGAATCACCTAGAATAATAAGATCAAAACCTCCAAGTTAGAACTTTGGAATCAGTGTTCTTTAGAAATACCCTAAATTATGGATTTGGGCATGAAGCAGAGTTAGTAGAGTATTTATATATCCATGCAGGAAGCCCTGGACATGGTCCCCAGCATCCCATAAAAAGGGTTTGGTGGCATATACCACTAATCTCAGCACTTTATGAATGGAGAAAGGAGGATTAGAAATCCAAGGTCATCTCGCTACGTAGTGAATTTGAGAACCATCTCAAATAAAGTGCAGTTATTCTTCTTCATGTTTGTACATTAAGGCTTGCCAGTGTTTGGAAGGTGATACTGCTCAGTCAGTTCCAGAGTTTCTGATCAGAAGGGTTGGGCCAGGTTTTGCGTGGTGGTGGTGGCAGTGGTCACATCTATACCGCGTTCACACTCTGATTCCGATCAGAAGGTTGGGCCGTCCTTGGTACTGTCACTGCTATCCCAAGTTCACACTCTGAGTGGCATCGCTGTGGTAGAGCACTGACCCAACCTCCAGTGAGTAGTTATGACTACAAAGGGATCTGACTAAAATGTATATTTTTATTTCAGGAATCTTGGATGGGGCCCCCACATTTTGCCTTTCCGCGAAGCTCTAATGGATGCAGTTGATGTCCAGTGAGCATGTCAGGGGTGTTGGCCTGGTGGCTGGTAAGGTTTGGGAAGCATCAGCATTTCCAGGGAGGTAGCTCAGACCTTAATCTCTTGGCTCCAAGATTGATTTTCAACATTTCTGCACAATAAAATCATCTGTAAAGAATGTTGGTTTTTTTTTCCATCACAGAGATTATTTAATTGATATGGCTGTGACCTAGACATCAGAACTTTGTTTTTTTTTAAACAAAACCTCCCTGGAATTCTGTGTTACATGGCAGTTTGTGAACCAATGAGGTAAACCCATCCTGGGAATTTCACTTCTGAAGTTTGTGTTCCAAATTTGCATTAACTTATTGTGCAACTTCAGCTAAGATTTTTAATTAGCTTAAAGTACAGGGTTATCATTGCGTTAGCTCCTGGAATATTTTTCCAATATTTTGTTTTAAAAGTAGGTTATAGAGCCGGGAAAGATGCAACTGTAGTCTGCCCAGCTGGCTCCACTAAATTTCTACAACATTCTATTTGCCTGACTTTAGACAGCATGGATATATAGATGCGGTTTCAGGCATCTGACACACGGTGATTGACTGTTAACCATGGCTGTCATGCAGATACCGCACCGTCATACAGATCAACATGCTGAAGGTGAGAAGCCTTCTAGTTATGGAGCTACACAAAGTAATTTTTACACGGCTCCTTCCAGTTCTCCAAACATTAGAGGTGGTTGGACCTTCATGTAAAAACAAAACTTGATGTCAGATACCTCTGGTACTGTGGACTGATCAGATGAGTCTTGAGATTTCAAAGATCAGAGATCCCCCAAAGCCATGTACTCGGCAGAGGTTAGTTTTAAATTGAATCTTGAGGAATAGGAGCAGGACACATAAGCTAAGATTAGAAAAATCGAATTTCAGATAAGGAAGCAGGCAATCACTTGGTGGAGAAAGCTCCTGCCAGGTTGGAGAAAAATGAGTTGACTAGCTTGGAAAGAGATTGTGTGGAGGCGTTGCTGGGCCATGTTTCAGAGTGGCTCGGATTACATTAGAGGGGTGCAAAGTTGCCGTGGCAGGAAAGAGTCCGTGAAAGCGACTCAGTAGTCACAGGTCAGTGGGAGCAGGATGCAATGCTCTGAAAGCATTCTAGCTATCCTTTAGAGCAGGGATGAGTCAAAGCAGAGCTTTTATGTGGAGAATTAATAAAGAAGGAATCAGCACTTTCTTTTTAAGTTTCTTTTGATCCTTCCATTTCTAAAAAGTCTTGCCACACTGTATTTACTTTTGTGGACACTCCTAACAGTTTAGAATGAGGTAGGCATACGCTGTTGCATGGTGGCTTACGCTAATGAGGCTCACTCACAGTCCAGGTCCAGAACGACTAAAATAGTTGACTCAAGTGTCTTGTACTTCCTTTGTATGATTTGAGCTAAGAACTGAAGGCTCATATTTTATTTACTGGACTATTTCCGGTGCCTAGAAAATTCTGTCCCAGGCTTCCAGTTTTGCCCACCATTATTCCTTTTCTCACTGTCTTTACAAGTCCTTGGATTCTAACAAACAACAGTTATCATCTTGTAGCCACCAGGACTTAGGTTTCATCTCAGGTTGTTAGCTGACTTTATGATCCTGGGAAAACCTTAGTTTTGCCTTTTGATTTTCTAGTCTGTAAATATGACCACACAGAACATACAACGTATTTTTTAATATTTTAAACTAACTGCTACAATGACAAATGTCACAAGTATCTCCTTCCACCACTGTGTTACAAGTACCTTGCTCTGTGTCTGAATTATGCACCCTGCATTAGTGACTAAGACTAACAGGAAATAATATCAGTATCAGCTGCATCACTGAGTGGAAGATCTGTAGGAGACATAGTTGTAAAAGTTCTACAGCAAGCAAAGATTTCTTGGATGTTTTGCCTACCCCATTGATCTTGGGGACTGACACCTGTACCGTTCATTGAATTCCCCAAACAGGCTCAGAGACACATCATCTGTGAAAGACGAGTTGGCTGCGGGGATGAGTGATGACAGGCATTTGCTTCCATTATCGATAGTGATTTGCTTCATTTTTCATCCTAAAGGGGGAAAAAAAAGACTCCCGTTGAATTGACTTGTTAATTATGCAGAGCATTTTCAGCATCTCTGAGGTATCACGGAGAGGCTGCTATGGTAATCTCATCATTAAAAACCAAAGGCAGGCCCTGTCTTTGAGCTCAGGTGTTCATATTTGCTAGCTTTTGTCAAAGCAAGAGATCACCAGGCCGCACATCTTCACCAGGCTGGAAATCCGCAATCTCTGCTGTCAGGCAGAGCTTAGAAGAAAAATCTCCGTCTCTAAGTCCCAGATCACTAATCAGTTCGATAAGTCAACAAATTCAGCGGGGAGACTAAATCAGCCAGTGAGATGATTTGGCCAGTTGTTTATAAAATAGGGCACCAGGCAGAAGCCATTGAGCCGGCGCACCGTGAAGTATGTTGATGCTCGCTTGTGTATGATCTTATTTAAAGTATGTATTGTTTGTGAGTCTGGGATATGCATTGTGGAAGACAAAATGCAGAGCTTCTCCCTACCTCACGATATTTTAAGAAAGCTGAGGTAAAACATGGGGCATCTGTCATCCAGCCCTCCCACCTCCAAAACTCCAGATTTAGAGATGGAAAACAATAAACCAATTAATGATGCTTTTTGTTTTACCTTGATAGCCTGAGGTCCAGTTTGTTTCTGTTGTATTACTTTATCTTCATAAAAGCCCGGTGACCTATACAGTTCAAACAGAAAAGAATCCTAGTCACCAAGGTCTCAAAGTAGGCAATGTCACAACAAGGATCTATGGACTTGCACCTCATACCGACTTTGTGCTCCTGGTTTGGAAACTAAAGGAATGAATAGGGCCAATCCTATTTTTCTTAATTTCTGTAAGAAATGCTATTTTAAAGCATGAAATACAGTTATTTGTGTTGTGAGTGTGCAAGGCAGGCAGTCTGGATATCACAAAACGGAAAGTAAAAATCTCAACATTTAATAGCCTTTCAAAGAAAACTGCTAAAGCAGCTTGATTTCAGAAGTGAAGCTCACCACTTATGCATACAGTACAGCCCCATCCATGCAAATGTCCATTAACCATCTCTAGAGGAGCTCAACAGGATGCAAGTATTCTGAAAGGTCGTTGGCAAATAAATGATCTATCAATTAGATACCCTTGAAAACACCACGCTTAAAGAGATACCCATGCAAGTACACAAACCTGAAAAATCTGTGAGATAGGTGCTGTGTGTAGAGTACTATAGACTGGGATGAGGGGTCAACCATCAGCTTGAATAAGCAAGTCTCATCCTCCCATAATTTATGTAATCACCTTTGCATTGATGGATAGGAGACTTCAGTGCTTTTTTTTGCTGAGCATTTAACAATGGCATTTTATTATCAACAACAGAAAGGGGTCGCAGAATTGACGTTAGTGAGTCATAAATAAACAAACTACTAAAGACAAAGATTAATATCATGACTAAGGAAAGACGAGTTGAGTGGCTTACAAATATTATTATAAATGCTACAATTATAAATACGTCAATAGTCTTTAGGATTGAGGGAGAAAACAACAGTATATCTGCTTGTTCGCTCTCAGGTTAAGGCTTTGTTATTGTTAAGAGGCTATTCATACTTTAACAAAATATCTCTGTTGAAAACAGCTTCAAAACATCGAGAAAAATTAATTTTCAGTATCTTCATTCTCAGTGTCTTCCATTAAGGCTCTAATGAGTCATAAGGTTTTTTTCTTTTTCTCACTGCCCACCCAATAAAAGTCAACCAGGAGTTTGAAATGCAACCACACTTTTTTTTAATACCAGTTCGCTATAACAAGCACAAGGACATTGTCCTTGGAATTCATTTATGCGGCGAAGGGGACTGCTCAGTGGGTAAAAATGCTTCTATGGAGCTTGATAAGCAAACTCAATTTCTGGGACCAGACTCACATGCTGGGAGGGGAGAACCAACTTCTGTAAATTGCCTTCTAACGTCATATGTAAGCCGGAACATACACTTCCACACAGATGCATGCATGCACAAAATGAAATTTAAAATGTTGTCTGAGTACACCGATTTTTGTACCTTTCAGAGGAGACTTCCTTCTTCGAACTTTCTCTCTTCTCTACCCTTTTTCTTATTTGTGAGTTCATTGGTTGAATCTCGTATATTTTACTTATACGATTTGGATTTATTGTTATCTTCTTGTCACTTGAGGGCTATAATATACAGCTGGAAATTAAACTGAAAATTGCATAGCATTTTAAAGAAACACCATTTTTCTATTCCAATATCATTTTTATAGATGTGTGTGTTAGTCAGGTGCTCTAGAGGAACAAAACTCAAAGGATATGTGTGCATGCATGTGTGTGCGTGCATGTGTGTGTGTGCATGTGTGTGTATTAAACTAAGTAATATTTAAAGTAACAACCACAATAGAATCATAGCTGAGTACTTTGACTCTGTAGTGATGTGTTCCTTGATGCTGAGGGCCTCAACAGTCAGTGTCGTCCCCTGATAGCTCTGCCTGGGGAGTAACAGCCCAGAGTTGATCTATTCACAAGGCTGGGTGTCTTAGTAACTCCAAGCCTGTGCGAGAATCCCAGAAGATTCCTGGAGAACTGCTGGTCTATAGTGTACGCTGAAAACTTGGAAATAAAATGGTTCTGATATAGGGAAGGAATCAACAGGAGCAACCTGGAGGCAAGGAGAAAGCTGGAGCAAACAAAGATCTAATAATCTTCCCTCTGCCATACCGTTTTATTGGAGCTGCTACAGGAGCGCAGCCCATGGCAGAGACAACTGGGAGGCTCCCTACTTCAGTGATTTTATTTGTGGCAAGTTGACATTAAAAGCAATCACAACAAGCTATAATACTTGGATTACAACAAACTGTACCTGCACACTGCCCCCTTCCTTTCCATTCCTTCCAGCCTTTCATCACTCTTTAAGCACCGAGATCTCCTGCCACACAGCACACATACATGTTCTCTCGCTGAAGCCCCTGCCCTCTTTGTTCTGCAGCTCACGGACTGTCTGGGGTTCCTCTTTTCTGCTAGATTCCATATTCAAATGTGTTTCATGTGAGGTAAATATTAACTTCCCTTTCTCTTGCATAGTCAATTATGGAAATATGACCTAGAAAGGATATGAATAAGCAAGCGAGAGAATGCTGATGCTTTTATTTATTCGGCAAACGTTGAATAACAGCTTCTTAGACCAAGGTTCCATGTTAGGCCAGAAGAACAGCAATAAAATTTTCCAGTGCCTTCATGGGGAACAAAGCCTGGGAAGACCTCCCAGAGGGGTGTGTGTTCACCGGGGATTGATCTGTCAGGCTCGCTGCTCATCCCGCACTTCTAGGGCGTTTGACATACTGTAAGTGCACCATAGATCTTTACGAAAGTAACAGAGAGCTCTAAAGCAAGCATACTTTGTAGGTACTGACAAAGTTCTGTAGACCTGTATGTCATCATATACAAAGAACACAGACTGTGACCATGTTACCAGACAAGACGCGGCAGAAGTGCCCTCAAGAGATTTGCACTCAGGAATGGAGGTAGACAGGTAAACAAATTATTCTCAGGCTCATTTACAACGTGCATCATGGAGAAAAAGGACCTATCTCTGACGGGCTTCTGTGGGGCTCAGGTGGAGTTAAAAATATTAGAGCTTGAAGGATGGAAAGATGGGGCTGGAGAGATGGATCGGTGGTTAAGGGTGCTTTCTACTCTGCCAAAGGACCTGAGTTCAGTTCCTAGCACCCAAGTCTGGCCAGTTCATCGCCATTTGTAACTCTAATTCCAGGTGATCTGACACCCTCGTTAGGGCATCTGTAGACCTTTGTAGACACACATTGTACATCCACACAGACACAAAGACACACACACACCTTTATCAATAATAATCTACATCTACAAGTGGAAAAACAGTCTTTTCTGGAAGAGATAGAAGATAAAAAAGGACAAAATCTATTCTAGCTTAAAGCCAAGAGAAAGTTAGGAAATGGATAAAAGCTATATTTTGATTATTATGGTGGACGGCGTGGGTGACAGGCAATTTTACACCTGTAAATATAAGATGGTGTCAGGTTGTAAGAAATGGGGACAAAGGAGACACTAGATGTTTTTAGCAAGAAAATGGCATGAGTAGAAAAGAATGGGGTGGATTAGAATAGCCTCATTACTAAGGGGCTTAAGGATGAAGATCACATCTAGTAATAATTCTTATCCAGTGTGAAGGGCTTCTGTGAGCGAGCATGAACTCGGGATGAGACAGAAGTAAAGCTTTTGCCACACTCTGAGATTTTAGGGGCCAAGATGAACACTTTTCCTAAGAAAATTGTCTTTTTAAACATTTATATCATTGTTAATTGTGTGTGTGTGCGCGAGCAGGTGTGTGTATGTGTGTGCGTATGTATGCATGTGTGTGTGTGTGTGTGTGTGTGTGTGTGTGTGTGTGTGTTCAGGTGCCCAAGGTGGTAGGAAAAGCCATGGAATCCTTTGAGCTGGACTTGAGGTGCTTTCCGATTGTCGGATGCAGGTACTGGGTGTCTGAGTACTGCTAAAGCAGTTCTTACCGGCTGAGCCCCATCTCCAAGTCTAGATGAGGAGATTTCTTTAGTTCTTCACACTCAACAGTCTTATTTAAAGTTGTTTACTGAATCTGTGCAGCAAAAGCTAAGTCTCCAGAAGCATTCCACCCGAAAGCCCTTATCCCCTTGTGGTTTAGAGAGGACTTTTTCCGGTGTGTGCTAGTCCCTCACCAGGGGTTATTAGTTCTTTCCTTAAGCCTCTCTAGGAGGGGGAAGCCATTGAATGGCTTTTCCCTTTCCAAATCACTTGCATTACCCATGCTCTAACCTTTGACAGAGAAGCCTCTTCCTTAGGGGCCATTATTCTCAGGTTCTTTTTCCTTCATTCTTTCTCACAAGAACCATTATCTTATTTGATACTTACCAGTAGATACTTTTATTTACAATACGTAAGTACCTTGCATTTAAGATGTACTTTGCACACGAATTCTGCCTTCCTTAGCAATCTCTGTCAGGATTAGGGAAGGTTTTGCATTGCATAGATTTAAACTGTGAGGACTTTTCTTTTCCTGAAAGCAAGGATTAGTAATTGAGCATTGGACCGCTGCCACACCTCCCAGAACTCTCTGGGACTCTGCTTCTTCCACCCATCTGCCATTACTCACTTGGGAGTAGCCTTTGTTTTTAAGTCTGAGATGATCCTGGTACCTCACCACTCTCATCAAAACAGTAAAAGACGAAATGTCAAGAAGAATTTGTGAAGGAAATATTTGTATTTTCTTTAGGATGGATTTTTTAGCTTTTAACATATAAATGCATTTAATACCATATATCAAATGTCATACACTCAAGAGACAAATAAATGGTAAAAAAAACATTGGAAAAAATGTGGTCATCTCATAGGACTATATATAAATACATTCATATGTACAATGACATTAGCACTATCAAACCAAGAGTCAGTGATTCAGTATATACAAATGATAAAGAACCTGAGAAAGAAATCAGAGAAACATCACCCTCACAATGGTCACAAAGAACATAAAATACTTTGGGAGTAACCCTAACCATTCAAAAGTGAAAGACCTGTATCGGAGCACTGGACTGAACTCCCAAAGTCCAACTGAAGAGTGGAAGGAGAGAGAATATGAACAAAGAGGTCAAGACCGCAATGAGGACACCCACTGAAACAGTCTACCTGAGCTAATGGAAGCTCACCAACACTAGCTGAACAGGGAATGAAACACCATAGGTCCAAACTAGTCCCTCTGAATGTGGGTGACAGTTGTATGGCTGGGGCAGACTTCAGGGCCACTGAAAGTGGAACCAGGATTTATCCCTACTGCTTGTACTGTTTTTGTTTGGAACCTGTTCTCTTCAGATGGATACCTTGCTCAGCCTAGATAGAGCCGGGAGAGCCTTGGACTTTCCCCAAAGCAATGTGCCTCACTAACCCTCTCTGAAAAGTGGTTGGGGGATGGAGTGGGAGGGGATTAGGTAGAAGGAAGGGGAGGAGGGGAGAGAGCGGGAACTGGGATTGGTATGCAAAATGAAAAAAAGATTGTTTTCTTTATAAAATAAATAATAAAAAAAACAAGAAATGAAAGTGATGAAAGCATCAGGAAAGCTCAGTTTTCATTGGCTGGACGAGGACATGAAGTTGGGAGAGGAGTGAGGTGGGTGGGTACCAGGAAGTGGAATGGAGATGATTGCGTCTATGTATGAAATTTTTAAAGAAAAACTAAACACTTTAAGGAGAATGCATGGCTATTTGTTGGACAGAGATGAACTATAGCTCACTAATGGTTAGCAAAGCAATTAACTTTAACCAAAATTCAGCTTTTTTAGGAAGGATTCATTAAGCATATTAAGGTCTGTCTGCCTGTGTCAAATAGCGAGTCCCTAAGGAGCTACCTCTGGCCATAGCAAATGTAGGAAAAGCAGCTAAGATACATATTAGTTTGTGAGAAGATAAAACCAGTTATCCTTGGAAATTGAAGTTTAAATGGCACAAAGAAGAAATAGAGTTTTTTCCAGGTAACTACATCAGTGAGCTAGAAATTTTCTGCTTAGTGTCACTATCAGCTCAGTTACCTCTCTGAAGTAGTTTGTCTTAAAAATTGACGCAATCCTCATTCTGCCAGAAATTCCTCATGCCATTTATGGTTTAGGATGAAATACAATTGGTGAGTTTATAAGCATTTTGAAAATGCATAGATATAAAATATTATCTTTTGAAGCATTAAGCAATGGTGTCGAGTACAAACTAAGAAAATTACTAAGGAAATATGTTGATGTTTTATATATGGTGGATCATGACTTATGAGAATTATTAGGTATTGGGCTAGGGAGATGACTCAGTGAGTATAGTGCTTGGAATACAAATGTGTGGACCTGAGCTCAAATCCTTGGAACCATAGAAAGCTCGGTATGATCATATGTAAGCAATCCCCGAGCTCCTTTCCTGAGATGAGAGCGGAGATAGAACGTGTAAGCTTGCAGACCGGATAACCTGGTTACATATCTGAACAACCCAGAGATTCTGCCTCAAAATAAGGTAGAAGATGAGCACAGACTCCTGGGGTGCCCTCTGACCTCCACGTATGTAGTGTGGCCTGTGTGGACCCATGTACATCAGTCATCCATGTACAAAAGGGGATATTCACTGTTAATGCTAAATAACTATTTGTGAAACACTTTCAAGAGCATAGCACATTTTTTTTTCTATAAGCATCTGTATTGTGTGCACTGTATTGTTTTGCCCACATGGAGGGGGACGTGGAATTAAAAGACTTGTGACTCTGCGTGGCTGGTCTAGAAACATCCACCTTCACACTGTTTGTCTCTTAATCTGCGTTGCTGCTCTAGTCTTCGTGTGTCAGGGTTCTCTTGTCTGTTTAGTAAAATCCACATCCCTATGATTAGGAGGATGCTTGTCTATTTCCAGGTTGTGCTTTCTCCTCAGAATGACCTCAGCCTTCCTCTGCTTTCCTAAGTGTCAGCTTCAGTCTTGTGCTCTGTGTAAAATATTTCCTAAATACCTCAGGCCACGAAGAGATTTCATGTTATCCCCTGAACTTACCAAACATACAAGCTATGTTCAGAGAAGTATATATTTATTTGATTATAGAAATAAATTGTGCACTGTGTTAGGTTACTCTGTATGTCTCCTGAAACAGACTGTCTTATATTTCTTAAGCAATTTAAAAACTGCATGATCCATGCTGAGCCTATGGGAAGAACTAAAATTAGCTCTAAATTGAAGGAACAATTAATGCTTAAGCAACGATTCTAACATAGTCTATATTTCTGTGAAAATCAGAAAACAGGCTTAAGGAGGGAGAGACTTAGCCAGTGTCAGCAACTAGAAAAACAGTCCTGCCACCGGAAACCTGTAGTCCAAGGCTTGATCCTTTTCAAGTCTCAGCTGAACACTTGACAAATCTAAACACTGTACATGTCTGTGTTGGTGCTGTGTGTGCAGATAGCTTACTGTCTTGAGTTGAAAAAACCCAGGTCGAAGCAATA
Source organism: Alexandromys fortis (assembly GCF_014885135.2). Classification (NCBI taxonomy): domain Eukaryota; kingdom Metazoa; phylum Chordata; class Mammalia; order Rodentia; family Cricetidae; genus Alexandromys; species Alexandromys fortis. The sequence continues at coordinate 1,744,204 of NW_026067992.1, forward strand.
GGGTTAATTTGTTGGGGTACTCTATTAAACTTTGACAGTATCAGAAATGAAGCATTTTATCTGTAGAGAGGGTGCATGATCTCTGCCACTCAGTTTATTAAAGAGAACTGCAAAGGATTCTTTTACAAAAGTAGTCCTGAGATATTTTATGCCTCCCGGCAATGCCATCTGCAGAGTCTAACTAGGTGGGTGATTGCTTCCCTCCCGTGTGTGATGCAAATATTTTTAGGGTCATATTTTCTGCTTATGCTCATTCTGTAACCTCAAAAGCAACTGGACCCAGGGCCATGACATATACTTCATAACAAGACATTGCTAGAAGGAGCATAGGAAACCCAACCACCTTTGTCTTTTCTGGCCCATGCATTTGCTTTTCTCTGAGTGGACACAGTACCTTAGTATTTCCAGTCACAGGTAATTTGAATACATAAAGATGACGATGTTCCTGTTTGATTTTAGGTTGTTTAAATCAGCTTGCCAACTTAATTTTTAATGTTTTATATAGTCTGTTTTTCTTTAACTATGACATATATCTGTTGTTGCTCAAACTAGCTATAAATTGCCCGTTTACTTGTCTCAGTTACTATTCTATTGCTGTGAAGAGACACCATGGTTAAGGCAACTTATAAAAGAAAGAATCTAATTGGGACCTCGTTCACAGTTTCAAATGGCGAGTCCCTGACAACTATGGCAGGGAGCAAGGCAGCAAGCATGTAGACATGGCATTGGAGCAGTAGCTGAGAGCTCACATCTGATCCACCAGGAGGAGGCAGAGTGAATGAAACAGGGCCTGGCATGGGCATTTGGAACCTCAGAGTCCATCCCTAGAGACACACCACTTTTCTTCCAGTAATACCACACCTCCTAATCCTCCCCCCAAGCAGTCAGTCCACTTACTAGGGATCAAGTATACATATAGATGGGCCTATGGGGGCCTCTCTCATTCAAACCACCAAGTCGTTTATCAGTGTATCCTCATTTCCATGCAAAGTTTCAAAATCTCAAGAGGCAAGCGCTCCGCTCTGTTGCTCCGTGTTAGTCCATGACTGTGTTCACTGTTTGTGTTCATGACTTTTTCAGGGTCACAACAAGAAGACTGAAGCAAGTTCGGTTGTGTTTTAAAGATTATATTTTATTGTTACTTAGGAAGGATGGTTGCTTTTATTATTGAGGAGTTTTGTTGCAAGTTAGTTGTTAGAAAACTGTACTGTGCTACTTCATGTGTTTATTTTGGGGAGCAGAGATTCCAGACATTCCAATCCATGTAGACTTTCGCAGTCCTTCTAACCTAGCATTTCTGTTTTAGTTGAATCACACACCTCACTGGAGCTTCTGTGAATGAATAATTAATGGTATTGGAGAGGCAAGCCAAGGCGGTGTAGTCCCCAACTGGTTTTAATTCTCTTTCCTCCCCCCGCCCCCCATCTCCTTTCTCCCTTTCCATCACTCTGTCCATGCTGTTTCTAATAAATGGATTTTGATGCTGAAAATTGCAAGAATATTATAAAGAGCAAGATGATTTATTCACTAGGTCATTAATCTTTCTGTCTTTTCTTCTTCTTCTTCTAGCCCTCTTCAATCTAATTCCTGTGGGACTGCGGGTGGTGGCCATCCAAGGTGTGAAGGCCAGTCTCTATGTGGCCATGAATGGGGAAGGCTATCTCTACAGCTCAGTAAGTAGCTCACGTGTGTGTGTGTGTGTGTGTGTGTGTGTGTGTGTGTGTGTGTGTGGTGTTAGTGAAGCGGTTAGATCAAGGAACTGATGTCATTTTATATTTTCAAATTGATACTGTTACATTTTAGGTGTTAAAGATCATGCCCCAGCAATGAAAATAAACCAGTTACTTTCTGTGTTATATATTCTTACATCTAGTTTCAACTTCCAGAGAAGTTTGAATTTGGAATTACCTGTCTGTTCAGTTCAAGGAGTAAGACACTCTTTCTTTCCCATGTTAATGTCCCATCAGGGACACAAGATGGTTTATAGAGGGTCTTCTTTATCTTATTATAGAGAAAGAATTTTCATAGACTCTGCTTTTGTTTTTGCTTAATAAGTCCTTGTAGTGTCATATTTTTTAGACTGTAGATATTATTTAATTTAAAGGCAATGAATTTGCAGAGTGAGCTCTGGATTAGGAGCAATGTCATCAGTGTGGTATGCACATGTCAGTATAGTGTGTGTGTGTGTGTGTGTGTGTGTGTGTGTGTGTGTGTGTGTCTGTGCATGTGTGTGTGTGTACAAATAACTTTTCCACCTTATCTTAATTTCTGGATCTTTAGTGGGTTGGTGTTGGCTCCTCCCTTGTATGCTATCTCCTAAAATCCTTGAGTGACAATTTGTGTATTACCTGGGCTATACTGTGAGCACAGACATATTTTTAAACATTTAAGACACGTTTTTAAGTTAAGGCTATCCTGATTGTTCTGTCTCAAAATTTTTAATTCGTGCACTGAAAATGTAGCTACTCAGAATAATTTGTGTTTTTCATATGGGAATCGTTTATTTGTGTTTTATAAAAAAAAATGTCCTTTTGAAAATCACAGCTAACGAGTTCTACCCATTCTGTAATCTTGGCCACTATATAGACTGTCTAGGAAGTTCACCTGTGTTTCTCAGCTGCAGGTTCAACACTGAATAGTTGTAGTAGACATCAAATAGCTACTAAATGAGTATCTCGTATATTATACTTGCTTATTAGTAATGCATCTGTCACCACATTGTATTAAAGCTGCAATCATATGAATGAAGTTCCCAAAACCTATGATAAATATCATGGTTACAGATAGTCCAGTTACTCTGATGGGATCATGCCATGCTGTTTGCCTTTATTGCTATGTCACAAAGTCCCTCACAAATATAACTGTTATTGCTGTGTTAGTTAGAACACAACATAACTTAAAAAGATCAAAGGTGACGCTCTACTTATGAGTGTATTCAGATCTGGGTATCCATTTATATTTGGCATACTCATGCACACATTTCAAGTTGATGATCAAAATAACATTTAAAGATGAAACATTTTCAGCCTAAGTGACAAGCATTCATTTTTCATGCATCATGTTAGATACACTAACAATTTTTCATGTGAAGTCATCAGGAAACCCCTTTAAAATTTTCTTTAATTTTTCAGCACCAGAGATTGAACCTAGGGACTTGCATATGCTAGGCAAGCACTCTACCCCTAAGCTAATAGCCCCAAGCCCTTACAAATTCATTCAAAATAGAAAAAATCAAAACAAGAATAAAGAGGGGCCCTATGATGGATAATTCTAGCTAGCTAAACTGCTGCTGCAACACAAATGTTGACTGGGATAAAAACAAAAATGTGGAGATGACCCGAGGATGGCATTAAAGATGATTACATCACAGAAGCCTGCAAAGGCTCAGGGTGTAATGGCAGAGGGTGCAATGTCCCTGTAGGACTTGGGCCATTGAACTAGAGTTGATTTTCATTGGCCAGTGGTTTGTGTATAGAATGGATGGGCAAAAGGGGTTCATTCAATTTTCAGAATTGTATTCTTTCTATACTTCTTATTTAGAAGTGAAGCTAAATGCATGGGTCTAGGGTCTGCAGGATGGAGAGGTTTAAAAGAAACTTGCAGTTTTGATTGCAGTCCTGACTTAAAAATAGAGCCAACACCTTTGTAAAGCCAGTGATCATTTTCTGCATGCCTTGCTACATGAGATTGTTTTTGTCACCCATAGAGTCATGGTGCTTTCTTTGCTAGGGCACGGGGGCAAGTGTCCTATAATGCCAAGCAGATCATCCCTAGCATAGGTGAGCTGGTTCTATTCTCTCTAAAGGCCCTATCTCTGTCCCAGACTGGTAGGGTGCATACTGGTTTTTAACAGTCTCTAATAGGACTCTAGGGACAAGTGTCAGAGTGTACGGGCACATCACACTGTGTCCTCCAGCTCCTCTGTCTGGTGTGCTGCAGTGCCAGACTGGTGCAGAGGCCTTGTGGTGGTTACAGAGGCAGGTGGTAACCCCAGCTTTCCCCGGGGTGTGTTTGCCACATACAAAGAATTGAAGTTATTTGCAAAGAAGCTTCCTGTTTTCTCTGACCAGTGCAGTGGGACACATCAGTGAGGGCCATCAAGGGACATGTGGAGGGATGGTGGGTGGTGTCCAAACTGGAGAAGTCCTAGAGAAGCTGAGGCCAAGTGTGATCCTGTCCATCCTGTCATTTTCTGGCTTCTGTTTAAATTTAAGCTGGAGATGTGTTCCCTTGTTACCTTTGAGTTCTCTTCATTCACTAAAAAGCAGGAGCAGAGAAGAGTAGTGGAGGTGGGCTGATTGCTGGGTAGCGTGGGGAGAGCTAAAGGGTTAAGGTCTGTTCTCAAAATCCAGGCAAACTAATGTGTATCTCTATATCTAATCCATCCATATCATCTGTATTATATTCATATTTATCTATATCTATTTACATCTATATTTTATCTATATTGTCTATATATATCATCTGTATCTATATCCATATAGATTTATATATCTGTATAGATATATAAATAAAGATATATATGTATATCTCAGAATAGGTTTTTGATGTATCTAGATTTGTTTTTTTAATCATTGCATTTTGCCTGTTTAAACTTCTTTGGTTTTTATCTTTTTAAACTCTCATGCATTACTGAAAATTTTCCATTTTTCTTTTATTCTTCTAAACTTAGGGTGCATTTCTTTTCCTTTAGTGTTTGCTTCTAGTTTTCAGTTTGCATGTAGCCATGATTACATGATTACATTCATTGATAAATATTTTTGTGTTTCTATTTTCTGAACAGTTCATGAGCTATAGAATATATTCCTGGCTATTAAAACACATTTCACCAATCTGAATGAATGTATTTTGGAATAAATTATTTGTAGATAGTGATTGTATTTTATCACATTTGGAAAATAATTTCTACAAACAGTTTCTGTGTGTGTCAGATTTAGTCTTGTTGTGTTTACTGATTCTCCAAACTATATATTTCATTGTTCTTTTTGTGAGGGTTCGTATGAAGTGACTGCTCGGGTTTTGTATGAGGATCTCTGCGTAACAGATAATTTCCTGCCTCATAAATCCATGTGCACTCTTTCTTCCATTCCTCCCTTTGACTGTAGTTCATTTACTTGTAAACATCTCACCGGACTGGCATTTCCCATAACGTCCATGAAATGATTATTCCATTGGTTTTTGGCATCTGTTGTTGAATGTAGGAATTTGTTGTCAATTTAATATTTCCTTTGAGGTAATCTCTATGGAAACATAGAAATATTTTCATTTTATATTTCCTGTTCTTAAACTGTCTTTACCAGTTAGAAATTTGTAATGAATTTATAATCCAAAGAGTTATAATTCTCCAATTCTAAAAAGTTTAACTTGTATGCCATATCCATTTTACCTCTCAACCGTGCTTTCCAGTCCTTCACACCATGTCTATGTTGTAAGTTACAAACATTCAGACTCAGTGTGCTCAAATTTTAAGCTGTTTTGTGATTTCATCCTGGTGTCTCTCTCTGATGCTGAATGACTTCTATTAATAGCTTCCCATCCTTGATTTATTTCTGCCTGTTTTTAGTGTACGACTTTTTTCACTTCTTACAGAAAGTTATTAGCTTATCCCACCAAGCGTTTCTAGCATAATTGGTCAGTGTTTTCCAAAGTTATGAACTCACATTTTAAGCATTAATTTTCTTCCACATTCAGGCTACACTTTAGAATTAATTCTTTAAGTGCACTGGGGCACTTGGGTTTGGGGACATGTTCGTTTCCTTTTCTCTTTGATAGTTCTTCCTGTGATGTCTGTCGCTTTGTTCTAGCGACTTTTGCGGTGGCTTCTCTCCAATTGCCGATATCTCAAGTTTAGAGTAGTTTTAAGGCGTTCCCTAGATGAGAGTAACAGTGGGGTGAATGCAGGAGCCTGGGCTAAGGTGCGGTTTGGTGTAGTTGCTCTTGTAACGGACCGCTCTATGTTTTAGGAGGGAGCATCATTTTTTGTCACTGCAGGATACCCCAGTGCAACTCATTGTGTTATTAGCTAACCAGACTCTGGACCTCACTTTGCACAGAGGAATTTTAATGAACTGGACTAACTTGAGAGAACTCTAGGCCAACTGGCGGTCTTCAGGACCCAAAGCCAGGCCTGCATGAAGATGCAGCTGGTTGAGGTGTCATTTCTATTCCATGGGAATGTTGTGTTTGTTTTGACAGTACTCTTCTTGAAGTGGTGGATAGGCCTTGAGTTTTGTATCCTACTGTCTTTGCCCTTACTGTGAGCAAACAATGCATCTCTCTCTCTCTTTTTCTCTCTTTCTTCTCTTCCCCCTTTTTAGTTAAAAGTACATAAAGTAAAGTTTCCATCTTAATAGTCTTGCATGCACTCTACCGTTAATTACCTCCACTTTGGTCAACAGATCTCCATACTTTTTTCCTATTGCGAGCACTACAGTTGCACACCCATTAAAATCATTTCCCTTTTCTCCTCCCTGTGGCGTATTCCACTTAGCAAAATGTTTTTATCCCTTCCGTGTGATAACATGCAATATTTGTGTTAAACCATTAATAAAATCCCATTTTGTGCATCTGTTTGCTCAATCTATTGAAGAGCATTTAAGTTTCGTCTACTCTTTGGTTATGGGATTAATGCTGCAGTGAACACAAAGTTATAAGTAGACCTTCAAAAATCTTTTCATTTCTCTGGATATATGCCAGAGACAAAGTTACTAGACCACATAACTCTATTTTATTTCCTTTGCGGAACCCCACGCTGTCTTCCTTGTGTCAGCACTTTTTGGTATTGCTACCAACAATACACAATGGTTCAAATGCGTATTCCCAGTTAATACTTGACATTTCCTGAATTAAAAGGAAATTCTTTTAATATTGGTCATCCCACCACTTAGGATATGCACAAGTATAGCCTGAATTAAGGCTTGGTTTTCATTATCTTAAAGCTGATTGACATTTCACATGTCTATTATGATGTTCTCTGCATAGCCTTCTAGGATACGAGCATATTTAATTCCTCTGACAAGTCTTTCATTTGCTTGCTTCAGTGTGTGAAGCTCTGAGTTAGCGCTTGCGTATATTTGCTCCCTACCAGATACTACTTGCAAATATGTCCTTTCACTTTACAGGTGCCCTTTACTTTCTTGGTTGTTTGTTGTGCAGAATTTTTAGTTGGTGAAGTTCAACCCTTTGGTTCCCTGCCCTCTTGGTGTCATATTGAAGTAATCATTGCCAAATTTGATGTCATGGAGCTTTTTCTTCCAATTTTCTTCAAGAAGCTTTAATGTCAACACTCACATTTAAGTGTTTAACTTATTGTGAGTGACTTTTTAAAAAAATATATCCTGTTAAAGGGACTTTTCCATTTCTTTGCATGTGGCTAGAAAGTTTTCCTAGTATCATGAATTGAAAAATATGTCTATATTTGTGCCAGGATTATTCTGCAGGAGTACTTTAATCGTATATATATTCTAAGGTCAGAAATTATGAGGGTAATTGCTTTACTGAGTTTTCCACTTTTTGAGGGGGTTATTTTTACTTTAAATATGGATATTTTTGTTTTACAAAAAGGACATCAAGATTTAGTAGAAATTATATTAAACATATAGATTATTTAAGGTAAATGTGGACATTTAAATAATATTAAATAGTCTGATCTATGAACTTGGGATGTCTTTTCATTCATTTTTGTCTTCTGACTTTTTTATAGCAAGAAATTTTGAAGTGTCTAAGTTATTTCACTTCTTTGGTTAAATTTAAACCCACTGTGCCTTTCAAAAGGGAGTAGAAAATAGTTTTAACGAAATTAAATAACACTTTGTTTTTAAGTAGAGAAAAATGAAGCGTGTTCCATATCCTGTGAAAGAACCAACTGAAACAGACATTTCATGGAAAATTTCATTATAAGTATAAATAGCATTACATACATATACATTAAGTTTCTGTAATTTATTTATTTTTTTTTTGCAATTTAACCTGTTCTGCCTTGAAGTTTTATCTGTTTACTTTTTATATTTTATTTTCTTTGAGTTTTATAAATTTTGAAAATGCCTATAAGACATCTAAACTTCCTTAATTTGTTGTATTTAGGTGTGAGTCAAATGAAGAGGGAATATTTCCATCACACACAGAGGGAAGTCTACCTTCCCTATAAATTTATTTCCATCAACATTTTTTATACTTAAATAATTTGAACTGAGCTTGTATACATGGCTGAACTGCGGAGAAATATCTCCTAGAATATTTTGCAAATCTACATCATTTTCATATTGTGGCTAGGACATCGGTGGTAAAGTGTTTTCTGTAATTCCTGTGTAGGGCGGCATTTTTAATAAATGTTCAAGGATGGCACTACAGTCCCGTTGCTGACATGATCGTGTTTTCCTTCCTCTGTTCTGAATCTGATGGTCACAGTCCTTCTAGGAGCCCAGCTCTAGTGTCAGCAGAGTATGTCCTTTCTTCCTGCCATCTTTTTTTTTTTTCCCCCAACCTAGAAGGAAACAGTGAAAAGAGAACGTTTGGAGCTGAGCCTGTGGTATGTCAGCCTTTGGGAAGTAAGAACTTGAGTGAATGGTTTGGACAATTTGAGAGCCTTGACATTTGCATCTGGAAAAATTATACTTAAGATGTAATTTGCATTTGAATGAGCAGTTTGATGTACTTAGCACACATGTCACTGACATTTCACTGATTAACAGTGATTAATATGTTTGGGAAAGCTCTACTTTTTATTGTAATAATTGTTTATTTTATAAACTTTAAATAGTTATCTCTCAAATATGGATTAGGTAGTTTATAAACTGACGATAGTTTTCTTTAACTGAGAGATCAGTTAAAATGACGTGAACACAATTTCTTGTTGAATGCTGCCTTAACCTGTAGCGATTGTATATGAATCCACGGCAGTGATAAATTCACTCCTTTAAGCCTGTCTGTGTTCTGGTGAGCAGTAAGTTATTATGACAGCAGCTGTAGGAGCTGCCATAGCAACAGGATTAATGATTGTGTTTGTAGAAATAATACATTTCGTTTGGTTGTTACCTTGAAAGTGCTTTTAGATTTATGTCCAGGTTCCACAGCAATGTTGGGAAAAGGGGGAAAAATTTAGTATTAGCCGTTGATGAAGGATTGAGACTTAGATAGGTAGTTGACTTAAATATGCAGATTCTAGCAACAGGACCTAGGCCTGAACTGAAAACCCATAGGATTTTCATGATGCCTCTATGTCCTTGGCTTTCTATGTAATGACGCCTTTCATTGTGGACTGTTTCGTGTCCCACTCACCATTTAACATAAAGTATCTCATTAGTGCTTTGTAATAACTCTGACGTTTACTACTACTGAGTGACAGACAGATGATCTCTCTGGGAAACAGAAAATTTAAGTGAATAAAGTGATGTCCCTTAGCAGAGTCAAGGAAGGTCCAAAGGAAGGAACTTTAGCTCAGTGCTCATGTTTGCAATCAACACGGCTCTTGTTTCCTCCCACAACGGACTATCTATTGCTCTATAGTTTTACAGTTCCTCTAAAAACCAGAATTCTTTGTAAAGACACTAGGAAAAAAATGATTAGGGAAACAATTGTTGATTAAGGCGCAACATTTAGACTTTCACATCTAGGTCTGTGAGAGCAGACATCCTGGAAATTGGAGACAACGCTGGGATTTTGAAGAAGAGTTAACAGTTCTTGAGGAGCACAGAGAATGGGGGCTCTGGAAGAGAAGACAAGAGAAGCCCCACTGAGAGCTGCCAGAGACCATTTTACACTCACAGGTTGGAGAGAGAGAAACCTGCTCTTCCCTTCCTGCCTCTAATTACTTGTCCTTTTCTTTGTTATAGATGCCCAAGCTTTCCCGTTAATAGATACACAATAAACGTTTCTCATGAACTGTCTCCAAAATAGTTTCCTCATTTGGGGCTTTGAGAAGACATTTGTCTGTGCGTCTCCTTTTGTTAGAATTAATTGTTTTCATGCCTTGTCGATTCTGTCTCAGGCTCCAAGGGAGAGATCCTATGCGATAAGGATGTATCTCATGTGGTTGAAATCTGCAGTCCCCAGATGAAGACATCGCCAAGACCTTGTTGGGCTAGTTGGTGGCAACGTCCTGCAGCCTAGGTCTGGCAATAATTAATTGGCTGTCTGGCAGTTATCTTTGTAATCATGTTTTTGATTGTGACGATTCATACTCCCCAACTCAGCTTTGCATAATTTCTGGCTTGTGTGTAAGGGTCTGTAAAATTGCCAGTCACGAGCCTGTTGTGTTGAGGTTGATCAAGGATATAGCTTTAAAACTTTGTATCACTGTGCTTTTCTTTTTGTTGTAAGGAAACACTGCTTATGCAAGGAGTAGAGGGTAAAAAGACTTATCATGGCATTTTTCTTGGAGGCCATACACTTCCTTCCATCTCAGTGAAAAATCTCTGCCTTAGCCTATAAAGTAGTATACTAAAACATAATGTATTTAGAACAGAGAAACGAAACGACTCCCTACAGAATATCCATCCATCCATCCATCCATCCATCCATCCATCCATCCATCCATCCAAACAAATATCCCTCCATTTGTTAATACGTGTGTGTGTGTGTGTGTGTGTGTGTGTGTGTGTGTGTGTGATATGTGAGCGGATATATGTGTTCATGATCTCATGTGTGACTATACATCTGTGCACATATGGAGGTTAAAGGTTAACTGCAGATGTCTTCCTTAGTCTTTCTCTTCCTTATTCTGAGATAAGGTCTCTTACTCACCTGGAAACCACTGGTTGGCAAGACTGGCTATCCAGTGAGTGTGAGCCCCAAGGATCCTTCTGTCTCCACCTGTACTGTCCATTGTGCATTGTACTGGGATTAGACGCGCACCCCTGTGCTAGGGATCTGATCTCTGGTCCTGGTGGCTGTATTCAAGGCACTCCATCGTCTTAATCAGCTCTCCAACTCTCCCATTTCACTTCAAATCCCCTTATCAGCTTCCTTCTATATGGAAACATCTAAAATCTGAGGCATATTCAGAGTGGTCTCTTAGGAAGCATGGTATCTAGCAGGGAGAGGAGAGAGAAAAACAGATGGCAGGAGAGAGGGAAGGCCTGAGGGAGAGAAACAGGTGGGTCTTCGCCATGAATATCAAATGCATCCGGGAGTTTTGAAGTCAATGATGCCTGAGTAAAGAAAGTAAAAGGTCAAACCACACAAGCTTGCTAAATGATTTCATTGTTAAGAATGTCTTCTGGTAGCTAGGGCAGTGGTGGCACAGGCCTTTAATCCCAGCACTCGGGAGGCGGGCGGATCTCTGGGAGTTCAAGGCCAGCCTGGTAAACAAGAGCCAAGAGCTAGTTCTGGGACAGGCACCAAAGCTACAGAGAAACCCTGTCTCAAAAAACCAAAAAAAAAAAAAGAATAGAATGTCATCTGGCTCTTGTTGACTAGTTTCAGGACAGCAAGGACTGTTACACAGAGGAAACTTGTCTTAAACAAACAAAAAAATAACAAAAAATGTAATCTAAGTCACGAACGTAGATTTTTTTTATCTTATTAATCTATGGTTTCCTTGAAATTTGAATCATTTCTTTTCATCTTAGAGTAGTTTTCAGCCGCATCATCTGGCCAAGGCACACACCTTTCATCCAGGCACTCGGGAGCCAGAGTCAGGTGGATCTCCTGTGGGTTTGAGGCCAACCCGGTCTACAAGAGCTAGTTCCAGGATAGCTAGAGCTGTTACACAGAGAAACTGTGTCTCAAACAAACAAACAAACAAACACTTCTTTTGTTTATTTCAATTTTACGGCATATATATTAGTTATTTGAACTGGGATGCTGATCTAATAGAAAGAACAGAACCTAGACAGCACAGGAACCTGACAGTTAGGTACTTACCAGTGGGAGGTATAAATTCTCATTGGGTTATTCTGCCTTTCTTGAGAAAGAACTAATGTCACCAGTTCTGCTTTAACTTGGTTAAGTAATTGTAAGCGCCACTCACCACATAGGACATTTTGAATACCTTCCTATCCTTCCACACTACATGTCCTCCAAAGTTAGAGATTATATATACTATAGGTTAATATCTCACACTGCAAACTGCAGTTCCTACTCAAAGGCTTAAATCTTGTTGAATAAGTTGATGGAGGATCGCTGAGTGTAAAGAGTGTAGTTCTTGCAATAACTCACGTCTGTTCGGTCCCAAGGATTTCCTGACTGTGACCCTGTGTGTTTCCCAGAGCAGTTAATGTTACACTTGAGTAGATTTTGACTGCTTTGCTGCCCAGTAGTGAATTATGTTGGTCTTGCTCCTACCGTTTGTAACTTCCAGAAAACATTCTTACTTTACCCATAAAGCTGACCTATACTGTAAAAATTAACATGTGGTTCTACTGATGTTTTTCATTGAAGAACAAAAGCGAGACCGCTTCTCAGAGCAGTGTGAATGAGAACAGGGGCTTAGTTAATTTGGAAATCATACCGAATTTCTAATTTTTTCTTTCTGACTTAGGGACAGTGTGTAGTATAGTTATTTAACATTATCCATAGGGATGATAGTAGCAGACTGTATACATATACATATATACGTATATATATGTGTGTGTATACACATATACATATAATTCATGTACAAAAATGCAAATTACTCATTTTTTTTTAAGACAAGGCCTTGTTTCTAGTTCAACATGGCCTAGAGTTTACTGTGATCCATGTTTTCCAGGGACTGCAGTACTTCTGCCTCAGCTTCCAGAAAGTTGGGATTACAGATATGAACTACCATGCATGTCAGCAACAGCCATAACAAAGAAGGCTTGCAGAATAGTCAGTTCTTGGGCATCAGTGCATGAGACTTATGTGGGGTCCATCCCACATTCTTAGTTATAGTGCTGATTCCTAGGTCACCAAACCCATATCTTTTGCTACCTGGGCTACTGGGTGATTGATCACTTGCAAAATATGTCTCATCTAATCATGGGCAATTAACTTAAGCCTCAAGAGTTGACTTTAAAGACAAAACAGGAGCTGGTCTGTGGTGCATGCCTTTAATCCCAGCACTTGGAAGGCAGAGGCAGGCAGATCTCTGTGAGTTTGAGGCCAGTCTGGTCTATAAGAGCTAGTTCCAAGACAGGCACCAAAGCTACAGAGAAACCTTGTCTCGAATAACAAAAAAAAAAAAAAAAAACCAAAAAAACACCCCAAAACAGCCGGGCGGTGGTGGCGCACGCCTTTAATCCCAGCACTCAGGAGGCAGAGGCAGGCGGATCTCTGTGAGTTCGAGGCCAGCCTGGTCTACAANGCAGAGGCAGGCGGATCTCTGTGAGTTCGAGGCCAGCCTGGTCTACAAGAGCTAGTTCCAGGACAGGAACCAAAAGCTGCGGAGAAACCCTGTCTCGAAAACTACAAAAACAAAACAAAACAAAACAAACAAACAAACAAAAAAAACAAAAACAAGTAGGGCCAAGTCCCCCGATAGATTTCATAATCTCAAATGTTAAGTGTTAAATACATATACATACAAGCAATAGTAAACGGATTCAACCAGCTGTATTTATATGCACGTATATGTATATATGTGCTTCTATGTATGTTTACGTTTGCATAACAGTAGTAAAGATTGAAGGCCATGAATATGAGAGGAACTGGGGGGGTGCATGAAGATGGGAAAAATTTGAGGCAAAGGGGGTTGAAATGTTGTAAATACAGTACTAATGTATGACATTCTGAAAAAAATAGGAAAAAACCAACAATGGCAACATAGACAAACAAAACTCAATCGTATCTGGTTTCCTCCTATACCATCTGAAAAAATAAATAGTTTTGATCTCCAAATGTATCTTGAGTTTTTCAAGAAAGCACAAAGCTTAATCATTTTTCCTCTTTCATCCTTTAGCATGATCCAACATTGGGGACTTCCCTTTTGGAAATATCTCTACACATGTCACTTGAAACATACTCTATGAAATAAACCTACCCCCCGTGGCTTTCAGAACCATCAAAGAAAAAGAGGAAAGATGGGAGCAGAATTATGCAAAGGGAAACAAACCCAGCCTGTTTCCAACTGAGAGATTCGTTTAGTTTTCTTTTTAATTGAGATGTGAGTGGAAAAGATGTGGCAAGACAGAGAAACAAGAGGCAGGACACTATAGCCACATCTGTAGAAAAGTTAGCTGTTTAAGCAAACAACACTGAGCAAAATAGCTTGAATGAACCGAGCACAAAGGGATGTGATAGGTGATTAATTAACAGTAGTAGGCAGAAGGAGGCCACAAATAGGATGTTCTTTTCATTCACCATATGCTAGCACCTAAATACTATTTCTCTGCTTCCTTCTAATTAAAATCTAACCATTGCAATGGGGATCTTAATTATACATATTAAAATACAAGCTGTGTATCTTTCAGTCAGATGAACTGAGAAGGACTTTATTATTTTGAAGCCACAGAGAACATCACCCTCCCGTGGGTGTCCTGGTTCATTCCAAGCTCTTCTAGTTTGGGCTGATTTCTTAGTGTGATTATTGACAGCACTGAATTAGCTGTCAGAGGTGTGCTGGATTAGAATTTGGGAAATCAGTATATAGCTGCCTCACACATGTCCAGAACTTGATCCTCTATGTGAGTCAGTGGGTAGATTGGGGCGTCAGTACGAACTCGTGGCCTAATTTGTAATTTTTCTAGTTTTTTTTTTCCAGGCCCAGGGATTGAGTTTGATTTTTAAGTCATGGTTTCATTACACAGCTCGAACTGATCTCCCAACTCACCATCTTTCTTGCCTCAGCTCTGAGTGAGGGGAAATCACAGGTGACTGGGTTTAATTTTCATGAATTCATTTTTCTATATCAATACTAAGTAGGTTTGGCTATGAGCCACGGGGGGGGGGCTGTAACACTAGCATGAAGAGATCCCAGACCTACGTTTTCTGATGTAAGCAGAATTCTTGAACTAAGTAGTTATTGATGTTGGGTCACTGCTTGGTTCATCCTGCCTTCTCCTCATGGGACAAGATGGCTCTGGTATCTCCAGCTCTTATGCATTTTAGGCAGTGGAAGGATTGTAGAAGGAGAAATGACTGTGGTCAGGAATCTAGCTCAGGAGTCTAGCTAATCTCTACTTACAGTTCAGTCATTACAAAGCTGTCATGTGGTCACCTCTTGGTGGAACGAGGCCAGAGTAGTGCTTGTTTTAATGCATCTGGTTTGTTTTTAATTTTAAGAAAACCAGCATGCCATTTTCATCATAATCATAGTTTTCTTAGTGAATATGAATATCTACAACAAATTTCTGCAACTGGGTAGTTTAAATAATGGTATTATTTGTCACAATTCTGGAGCTGAAGGTTAGAGAGAGAGAGGAAGCAGGTTCTTTCAGTTTGTTCTTACAAGGGCCCTAATTCCATGATGAGGGCTCCATTCCTGGGACCTAACTCCTTTTCAAAGGATCCTTTCAAATGCTGTCACATTGGAGGGCAGAACTCACCTGGAGTTTGAGAGAAATAGAAATATTTAGTCCTTAGCAAAGGACTCAAGAAGAGAATTGATGGTGGGGAGATAATTCAGTGGCTTATACTGCTTATTACATAAGTGCAATGGCCTGAATTTGACCCTCAGAACCCACATTTTAAAATCCAAGGATGGTGGTTTCTGCACCCAAATGTTTGAGTCATCGAGACAGTCAAATCCCTCAGACTTGCTGGACAGCCATCTAGTCAACTTAAGATGTTCTAGACCGGTGGTTCTCAAGCCATGGGTTGTGCCCCCTTTTTAGGTCATGAGTCAAATATCCTGCATATCAGATTTTTTACATTATGATTCATACCAGTAGCAAAAATACAGTTACAAAATAGCAACTAAAGTAATTTTATGGTAGAGGGTCACCACAACATGAGGAACCATATTAAAGGGTCAAAGCCTTAGGAATGTTGAAAAATATTGCTCAAGACCAATAAGAGACCCCGCTTCAAAAAACAAGGTGAATGGTGACAGGAATGACACCTAATGTTGTCTTCTGGCTTCCACATGTATGCATGCATGCACTCATACACCTACATGAATATGTGCCCCTCACACACACACAAAGAAAAAAAATCCTAGATATGAGGTGCATACCTGGCAGCTGTACTACCTTTTCAGACCAAAAATCTGTATACGATATAAAGAAACAAATACACAAACAGATTGAAACATAGATCATAGATGTAGTCTTTTCATTAAGATGCATAATATCTATGCAATAGATAATAATACTTAAGTAATAATAGCCAACAAGCTTGGGAACTCCTACTAGGGAGTAAATACTGAACTTTAGAGACTATAGGGAAGACAGGTTACCTCGAATTTTATTCAGAAGCAAACAGATTAGATTTTCCCTGGAATTTGGACAGAAGATTTTTGCTTATTGAATTTTCCTATCAGGTTGCTGGAGATTTCCTTTGAAATGTCTCACTATAGTTAGGGCAAGAATGAACAAGCATTGCTGCTCAACAGCAATTCTTCACTAGACGGAACAGGCTCTCTCTGGCACTGTGACAGACAACTCTTAGTCACTCACTGTGTCTAAACCAAAAGGTACCACGGAGCAGCGCCTAGCAGTATCCCTGTGCAGGCTTCTGTGACTGGTGTCAGCACTCTGCTCATGAATATTCAGAGGTCGTGAAGCTTTCCATCCTCCCGTCCATCCAGTCATTTGCTACTTGTGTGTTTATTACTGGTCGTGGGCACACATTTTCTGAGATCAGCAGTTCTTAAACTGTGGGTCATGACCCCTTTGGGGGGTTACACACAAATTGGGTATCCTGCATATCAGGTATTTACATTGCAATTCATAACGGTAACAAAATTATGAAGTAGCAATGAATTAATTTTGTGGTTGAGGGCGACCACAGCATAAAGAAACTGTATTAAAGGGTCACAGCATTAGGAAAGTTGAGAACCTCTGTCTTAAAAGTAATATGAGAAACCCTTTCACTGTAGTGGGAGATTACAACAGTCAGCAAATAAAGAAGAACATTTCCCATATGTGATTATTGCTGTCAGAAAGATCATGATCTATCTGCTTTGTTTGGCTCTCAGCATAAAGTTTCAAATTTTCACTAATTCATCCTGAGGGTGGTTTTGTCCTTTGCACCATGCATCTGTGCATTTTGACTTGTCGTATACATTCTGTAGAATGTCTAACAAGATGTATAGTTTCAAAACTTTTGTTAACCACATACATAAAGGTTGTCTAAAGTTGCTAGTATGTTCTTGGGATTTGCAAGAAAGAAAATTTCTGGTTATTTCAACAAAAAGATACTTATTAGCATGCTGGTATTATTTCAGTTCCTTAAGAGTTCCGATTGGCAGTACATATCTTCCAACCCCAATTATTTTTTTAAGATAATTTTAATAGCATATCTGAAAAAGTATTACACAATAGATCTTAGACCTCAGTAACTGTAAGATAAAACTTTGAAGAAAGCAGAAAAGTAGGTCTCCGTTACCTTGAATGAAAGAATGATTTTGTAGAAATGGCACCAAGGAACAATCAATAAAAGAAAATAAACTGGATTTTATCATAATTAAAATCCTCTGTGCTTCAAAAGATATGATCAGGTGAAAGCTCAATTCATAGAGAGAAAGAAAACTTTGAAAGTCACCTTTCCAATCAGGAACTCTTATCTGGAATATATGCAGTACTGCTACAACTCAGTGATTAGATGGCGTGGTTAAAGTGTGCCAAGGTCTGAGCAAGTGTAGTGATGGAGCCTGTCCTGGACCACCCCCAGCAATGAAGCAAATGGGCGAAAAGAACCTGAGTAGTAAACATGAGGAACAAACACACAAAACCCAGCCAATAGCCACCAGAAGAGATGCTCAACACTGCCAACCAGCAAGAAGATGCAAATTAAAATCCCACAGAGATACTGCCTCATATGCACTAAGGTTATATTTAAATGTTAGAAAATAACACCTGCAAGTGAGACAGTGTGTTATTTGTACATTGCTGTTGGGGATGTAAAGTGTTGTACACATTTTGGAAAACATCCTGATGCTTTGTTCTGAGGTTAGATGTAGTTTTTACATGACCAGCAGTTAGACTACCAAGTATTTACTGCAAAGAAAGGAGTGTGTTTTTACACAAAACTCTGAGTAGCCACAGTATTATAATTAACTATAGTCCCCAAGCTGAAACGACTCAAATATTCAACTAATGGATGGATGAAGTTTCATATAACCACATAGTAGAACATATGTGTGTGGCTATTGAAAGTCACGGACACATACTGCAAAACAGATTAACTGTAAAATCAAACAAAAATCATAACTGTGAAATTATATGAAACTGGTATTTTTAAAAAGCAAAAATAAAAGAAATTTTTAGGATAAAATAAAAGGCAAAGGTATTTTATTTACAGAAAATGCCCAGAGTACAATCATCCTTGGTCAAGTAGTGAAGAATGCTGGAATGCACATATGAGCGAGGAGAGGAGGGTGCTGCTGAAGGGGTGGAGCTTGCTTCCCGGGCCCACGACAAGCTAGCAAATTGATCTGACTGCTTACAGTTCTGGGCTTACACTAAAAAACACTAGGTTGTATATTTTGAGTGGTTAAACTGTAGAGTATGTGAATTAAAAATCAATAAGGTGGTGACTTAAAGCCAATTTTATTTAAAATGTCAATTAAATCACGATTTAATAGCAATTTAAGGGTAAACTCAACATTTTTCTTAATGTAGTCATTGCAGCCCAGTTGGGTTGCATGTTTTGCTTGTTTAAGGTAGTGCAAAGATGTGAATTTTATCACTTTGGAGAAGTGAGACGAAGTTTAGCATCTTTTGTTACAGCAAAATGTGGCAAAAGGAGTGGAAGCAATGGAGTCCGTGTTTCCAGGGTGATGCTGTGCTTTTTTTTGTTTGTTGTTGTTGTTGTTTTGCTTTTACAACTATAAAAACTAATAATTTTGATCACAAAACACAGACTGTGAGAGGAAAATTCTGTAAGATTACCGTTCCCTTACACCAGTGTGTTCAAGGGCAGCTTTAGTCTATGCTTTAAAACAATGTACACAGTCAACAGCAAAATGATACTAATTTGAATAACTGTAAGTTTAAATCAAAAATATGTTTTTTCCTTCTCTCCTTAGCTTAATTTTAAATTTTGTTATGAGACGTTTTATAATATTGTGTGACTTAAAATTCCACCTTAAGGCTACTTAATAAAGTGTATGCACAATGTATATATGCATTTAGCTTCATTCTAGTGCAGCGATTCTCAACCAGTGGGTTGCAACCCTTTTCGGGGTTTGAAAGAACTTAACATAGTAACTCTGTGCAGGTATCCTTGACTGGGGTCAATGCCGGCTAATGGATATTCAGAGAGAGTGAAGCTTTTCATCTTCCCCTTCATCCAGTCATTTGCTCCCTGTGTGTTTATAATTGGCAATGTGTGTACATTAACTTAGATTAGCATTCTCAACCTGTGGGTCATGACCCCTTTGGGGGCAGCATGCACATTTGGTATCCTGCATATCAGATATTTATATTACAGTTCATAACACTAGCAAAATAACAGCTAGCAATAAAAATAATTTTATCGTTGGGGGTCACCACAACACGAGGAACTGTGTTAAAGGGTCGCAACGTTAGGAAGGTTGCGAACCACCATCTTTGATGTTAGAAGTAAAATGAAAAACACTTTCACATGTAATGGGAGACTATAACATTAAACAAGTAAACAGGAACCTTTCCCATATGCGATTGTTGCTGTCAAACAAATCAAGATTAATCTGCTTTGTTTATTTTAGTGGTTACATAGTGTGCCAGTCACTTCCGATAATCTCTATCAATGTATAGTAACACACAGTGTCTTCTGCCAGTCATCACAATCGGTTTTATCTTCATTTTTGCAAATAATAAGCACACTCCCAGGTCATAATGGCAGGTTTTTTTTTTTTTTTTTTTTTTTTTTTTTTTTGTGAAGTGCCACAGTGCCCTGTTTACCTAATTGACATCGTGACAGTTGTCCTACAATCTTTCTTGTGCTGATCCTAAACCTCAGTATGCGTGCCACTCAAGGCCACTGGCAGGTCACATAACTGGATGGTGCACATTCTCAGACATGTTGCTGCTTTGAATGTTCCATATCTATGTAAAGCTCAGTTTGGACAACGTAAAGGAGGAGAAGGAGTGCTCTGAAAATTACCGAGATCTAAAGAGTTTCAGGGAAGTTAAAAAGATCTCCATACAGTTTAGTTGGGGAGGCTTCAGCTCGAGCGCTTTTTGCTTGAATGATGGAGGCCAGCATGGGCAGCAGACTGGAGGCTGCCAGGTCGTGTGTCTGCTGTGCTGTGCTCAGGCAGGCAGCTGTGGTGGAGACCGCAGTGCAGGGAGCAGTCAGTTCCGGCTTCCCTGCTGTTGCTGATCTGGATGGGGTGACTTACCTATCTGCTGTCTCCTAGCGCCTCTTGATTGTTGGAAAAGTGGCCATGGCATATTTACTTGGAGGGCTTGTCAGAAAGATTTGGAATGATAAAATAACAACTAATAAACTTAAATCCACGAAAAAACATGCAGTAATCGTAGGTTTTCTTTCTGCCTCCTAAATCTGTCAAGGTACTTGGCAAGGCAAAGATATCTCGTGCATTACATATACTTTGTATTTGAAAAATTTTTTCATATGTGGGTAGGTTTGTAGTCACGCTTTTGCTTCTGACCTGGTGTCCCCTTCACTTCATTACCTGGGATCTTGTATCCTACTTACTTTGTATTTTATCCTCCTCCAGGTTGGCCATTCACTGGAAACCTTCGCTGAATATTGTCTGGCGAGCACATTATCAAATCTCCTCTTTGGAGCTGACCTTCAAAACGCTTGAACAGTTTTGACCTTAAATGACCTCTGTGGGTTCATTTCCAGATTCCTCTCCCTTTCAGGCAAGCTTTCTTTTCTTGTACCATTTCATGATCTCACCTCACCTTTTCATACCCTCAGCCTTCATCTTTCACAGTTTCTGTTGTGACTGTGGTTTGCTCTGTTTTCCCTTCCTAACACTCCACCTTTGTCTTTTTTATTTCCACCATCAGATCTGCCTTGGATTCCCTATTTTAACTAAACTCCAAAAGCCCTCTTTGCCATCTTAGGTGCAGCTCGTGCTTTTGTCTCCAGATTGGAGCCATCAGCATCTTGAAAGTAAACCCTGTGATGGCTCTTGCTCAGATTTCCACCCAGTTTCCAGGTGTTTATGTATTTCTTCATCATAGCCCCTGCCGGCACCTGCACCAGGACCAGTTAACACCGGGGACAGATTCATCCCTTGGACAGTTTCTAGCTTCCGTGTTTCTTCCGATAGATGGGGCAGCTTTGTGGCCTGACGGCCCTCACTGAGAGAACCATCAAAGACCGAAAGTGAGAATGGTACAAGGTGTGTTTTCCTTTCTGTTCACCTGCTGTATCTATCACAGCAGACACCTCCTTTGTGTCCACCAGCAGACTGTTTTCATTGCTTCGTTCTGCTCCCCAATTCTTTTTCTCCCTGCCTATTATTTCTAAAAACTGTATGATGTATTCGTGGTTATAGTTTGCACTAACATGACATTTTTCCAGGAAATGGAGTTGTTGGACTGCAGATGTTTCCAGTTGCTGAAGTGCTTGCCTGGCATGCTCACAGCCGTAGGCTAGATCCCCAGCAGCATATAACCCGGGTGTGGTGGTTCACAACTACGATTCTGCTAACTGGACTTCCTTACAAGGAAGCAGAAGTTCAAGGTCATCCTTAGTTATGTAGTTAGTAAGTTCAAACCCAACTTGGGCCGAGTAAGAGCCTCTTTCAAAATAGAAAAGAAAAATTAAAATTCAATTGTTCCCCTGTGACAGAGTAGAGATGATTCTTCACTTTAGAAAAAGCAAATAGTGTTTCTGCAGAGAAAATGAAATTTACATTCTAGGGTTTTGTTCTCAGTTTTTCTGTTAGCAAAGCACGTTTGTCTCCATTATTACATTTGATTCTTCCTTCTGTGACGTAGGACAGGCAGCATCCCAGGTCGGGAATTAATTTTTAGTGTTCACTCTAAGGTAATTTGTGTTTCACAATGCTAGTATGCCTAAAGTTCACATAATTTGATATGTTAAATTATGTGTCTGTGGATCCCCTCAATGCTGAAGTGAGGTGAATGGTTGTAGTTTAGCAGTTTAAAGGCCTTTGGTCAGAGGATCTTCTGCCTGACATTTGAAATTACTTCTTTTGGCCATTAGATACAGATACTAGATTTTTTTTTTATCCCAGTGATACAAAATGATCAGAACAGTTCAAATTAAGTTTTAGATTTTTCTTAAAATTTACCTATGTTCTTTTAATCATTAAAACAATATAAATTAAAATTCAATGCCTGTTTTTTTAACATTTAAAATCTTATTTTTATTTGTGGGTACGTGTCTGTGTCTGGCATATGTGTGTGGCTGCCCTGAGACCAGAAATAGGTGTTGGATTCTCTAGATCTGGAGTTATCGGTGGTTGTGAGCTGCCAGGCATGTGTGCTGAGAACTAAACTCTGGTCCTTTGGAAGAACAGCAAGCTCTGTTAAGCATTGACCAGCTCCCCACCCTCTCATGTCTAATTTTTATGCTAGGATGCATTTTTGGAATGTGGTTTTTATTTTTAAAATTTTTAAATGTTCTCTGTTACTTCATCACTTCTATAGTGATTTAATGTATTAGTGAAATCTCAAATGCAAGTATGAAGTATGGTTCAGTAGATTGCATGTTATCCTCTTTATGACCTCTTGTATGCCTTTCCTGGACCTTTTTCTCAAATCTCTCTATATAAACAGAGAGTTGTGGGCACCTTTTTCTTTACAAATGAAGAGATGTAGGCAGCATCCCCAGCATCTAAGATATAGCATGTGACAAGTTAAAACAGAGTTATACAGCCAAAGTCTCACATGAAAAATGCAGACTGAAATTGGCTGTATTCCACACTCTCGAGAGCCCAAGCCAGCAGTCCAAAATGGAAAATGGAGTGTTGGGAGAAAAAAAAAAAAGGCATTTCCCCAAAGAAGCACACATTCATCTCGGGTGGCAGGAAGGATAACTCTTGGAGCACTGTTGTAGGTTTGGCTTCTTCCTTGGCACCCCATGGTGCCTGGCTCTATGAGGCAGCTTCCAGCAAACTCTGCAAGCCCTGCTCAATTGTGGCCTCTGACAGCTTATGTTTGAACACCGCTTGCTATAGTGAGAGATCTACACATCTACCATTTCTGCCTCCGTTTTCCAACGTTATGATCACCCAGGCCTCATTTCTACAGAGTTAGTCCATAAAAGAAAAGCAAATCAGTGATGTTCTTCATACAAATTGAGTATCCACGATTTCCAGATTCATCTCATCCAAAATTTCTTCTGAGTATGGACATGATGCTACGACAGTAGACGATTGGCCACTTGAACCCATGTGAGAAATAGCAGCCAAAATTCAGGCACACTGAAAAGATCTGTGAGTCCCTCCAGTCGGTAAAAGAACACGGATAAAGCAGCAATGGATTTGGTGTTTTTATTGTGGGTGCCATCCTGAAGACCTCATGGATACATAAAAATATTCCAAAGTCCAAAACAATGAATCGTACAAACACTTCTGGTCCCATGGAATTAGAATGAGAGATGGCTATCTTATATTCACACAGAATCCGTCTTTATGGAATCATCTCTGATATTAATAAATTTGTTACCTAATTTACATTTAGGATCAGTGTTCCTCTTTGTTTTTGATTCTGTGATATGAAGTCACACAGATTCATGCTGCCTGTCATGTTCTTTGTATGTGATTAGCATCCTCAAGCTCTTACTGTTGTGAAGAATAGATATCTCCTTCTTTATCTGCATTCTGTTATGATATTGTGATTTTTCATATCCATATCTGTCCATATGCATTTATCATCTCTCCCAGTTAAATGATGCTTAGTGGAAAGAACTTAAAAAGTATTTGCAAATTTCAATTATTGGTTGAACACATTAAAGTACTATATAATGTAATCATGGTCTTCACGGGAATATTAACCAAATCCTATTCTTTTGAAATGACTGTTCATTTTTATATGAGTGGATCTCTCAATAACTAACTAAATGAATGAATAATTAATAGAATCACCAAATTTTAGAAGCAGAAATAAACCATTTGTGTCAATCCCTACACTGTTAGATTGACATTTAGAGCCTACCCTTGAGATGCCTTTACCGAGAGTTCACTGTTCTATGTGGGACTGTTGAGGATTATCCAACTGTAGCATCTGTGCAAATGACAAGTCAGTTTATATCTCCAGTGGCCCTTTCTGCGTTTCCTGTGCTCTTCTCTGGCGCCCTGAGAAAACCTCTTATAACTCGTCAGTAGTACAACCCAGAGAACTAGTTTATTAAGGTTTATTTAGTCCCGTGTTTCCAAGTGTGTTGGTATTTTCTCCTCACGGCTCAACCCTGGACCATCGTTTGTGTCTTTGCTCTTTCTACTCCAGAGGCTTACCTGGACTGGAGCTCTAACCACCTTCATCTTCGTGTAGAAAGCTATAGTTCATGTTGAATCTGTAGAAAGAAAGAAAGAAGGTCATTCTTGGTCTGTAGTCATTCTCTGCATTGGTTTCCCTTTAACCGTCCTTCCTGCCAATAGGAATCTCGTCAGGCTGAACCTCTGTGATGGATGGCATTTATATTAGCCCCACTTCATTAGCACCATTAGTTCTACATGTTTGGTGCGCTCTTCAACTACAACGCAGGTCCCAAAAGGTCCCAAAGCATCGCTGTGCTGCTGCATAAACACTTGCAAAATGGACCTCTCAAGGTCACCTTGAGAACGCTCACCTTGATTTTCACACTACCTGCTGCTGTGCTTCCTTTTCTTTGCTGCTTTCCTGCTAGGCTCCCTGTGATGGTTGCAATGTGTATTCGTTCTTCCACATATGCACAGAAGGCCTTTTATCTAAAATACTCCATTTTCTGTTTATAGAGGTATTCCCTTATCCGGATACTTGGGGGTTATCATGTTGGCCCTCAGAGAATACTGTCCTTTTGATCTTCTTTTAGTATTCAACAGATAGGAACTGTAGCATCGGACTCATCTGAGCTGTGGACTTTGTCACATCCATAATGGGAGCTGAGTGCTGGTGCCCTGGGGCTTCTGTAGTAGACGATGCAAAAGCATTTCCAAGGGATTTGGTTCTTGTCTGTATCAAAAATAAACATTTAAAATGTTCCTGTAATTTTAAGTCCATTATACTATTTATGCTTGAGGGGTTTTCATGTTCATAATAACACTGGATCCAATCAAACCCGGGGTTTTTCAGAGTAGTGTAATTATTTCTGTAGCTAATACAGAGTGAGTTAGCGGCGTACTTACACTTCATTTCTCTCCCTTCTTAGAAAAGTAACCATTTTACCACCCATTGGAGTCTATCATTTCTAAGATTTTTATTTGCCTTGTGATGCCAGACTACTGGCTGAGATGTGTGTCTGAAAGAGTGATGCCCACGTTTTGAAGCCAGGAGGACAGCAGGTGACAGCAGACTGATTGTGGAGTTTGGCCAGGAGGCAGAGCTGGTCAAGGGCAAAGGCATGTGGAATCGTGTTCCTGGGAGCAAGGGAAAGCAAACAGACGATTATGTCTGTGCCTGAGACATTTTCCATTTAGCTTTTTTAACTTTTCATGGAAATTTAAAGTCAGTTAAAGTTCCATTTTCCCCCCTCATGATGCCTAGCCCAGGATTAAGAAGTAGTGTAAAATGTGGCAGGAGGAGCCAAGGCTTTACCTGGAAATGCAATACCTGGAGCAGCCATTGCTGTTGCTGTGATCACATCCTTGAGGGAAACATCTTAGTGGGGTGGGGGTGACTTTAGCTCACAGTTCCATAGCGGAAAAGGCAAGATGGCGGAACAGGAGTGTAAGCACGGTGGCACTCATGACAGTAGAATGGCTCCTAACTGTGACCACTGAGTAAAAGTGAACCTCCTGCAACTATGCAGGAAGACTCCTCTATCCCCTTGGAGCTCTGCAGGCCAGCTAAGTCCCATGAGTTAAAGTCTCTACAACTATCCAAACACCAACTGAGGATCAAGTGTTGTCTCTTTGAGGGCTAGTTCACATTCAAACCAGAACAGAGTTTGAAGTTAGCCCACTGAGGTTCCTCTGTTCTCTGCCCTGCCTTTAATGTGTTAATACACATCTTGAGTTTTTCTTTCAGTACCTATTTTTCTCCCTACCTGTCCTTTCTCTGCCTCCTCTCTAATTGTTCTCTTTCTTCCAGCCCTTCATCTTCTCCTCCATTCCACCTTCCTATCCTTCTTCTCTGGTCTGTATACAGTGCAAGCAAACTCCTCCCACAGGAGTTCCTAGTCCAGCAAGGGAGGCAGATAATACAAAGTAAAGGCATTCAGAAAGAATTCTGCCCAAGTTCTGAGTGTGGAGGAAACCTTATGGGGCAGAAATCAGTTTATGAATATAATCCTGCTGTTTAATGTCTAGGAAAAAACTGCTGTTGTTAACTGTGATCATGCCATATGGATTATGCGATAATATATTATTCATTTTAATATTTAAAAATTACCACAAATAAATAAATGCAGGAGAAACCAGAAGTTGCCTACTGTCAGTGCCTTAGTATGAAATCTTTGCTCCTTGCCTTCTATTCAAGATCAACTCTGTAGTCAGATAAGCCATGGGAGCTCTGTTTACCAAGACCACGGAAACTATGTACTCGGCAGGACTGCTTACTCCATTGACAAACAGAAAGTTGTATTTCTGTGGGGAGTAGGAGGCAGGTAATTTTAAGAACAGTGGAAGAGATGAAAGTATTCTCAGTGTCAGTCTCTACAGAGACAGTGGGAAGCATAGGATCACCTCCTGCTCGCAGGGCTATTGCAGAAAGCCTCTGAGGGCTGAGAGGATTGTGCACTAGCCTTTCCGCGGTATTCGAATCCCACAGTCCAAGGCTTTGGCGTAGGGATAATAGCTCTGTCTGACTGAACAATGCCCCAGGCTCTCGCTGTGTCATTTGATGAAGTGATAGGGAGGATAATTGCAGCCCTGAAGGGCTTTGAGTGCTCCCTACACTAGATCTTTCAGTTCATCCATTCAGTCATTGCAGTGACTCTGAATTAGGTCCTAATAGTGTCTTCCGCAGACATGGATGGGGAAGGAAAATAAAATGGTCTTCTCGAAACTGAAGCCATTAACCATGTTAAGTGCTGTTGATCTAATAATAAGAAGACGTGAAGTAATATTGATTTTGTGGTGCATGGCCATTTCAAAAGATTTTCCTATCGTTTATAGTTTTATGATCAATGCAGCCCTGTGAGATAAGCTAAATTGGGTGTATTTATTTGTCTCCTTAACGATAAAAACATTAAGGCCCAGGGACACATGCTGAAGAGCTCATAGGTGATAAGTGCTAAAACGGAGTCAATTTCCTGATTGTATATTCTCCTGAAGCCAGTCCAATGTACCTGACATCTCTCTGTAACCTAAGCCTGCATAGACAATTCTCCAGTCCAACAGAGCAAAAATCGAACAGTTGTGGAAGTTGGGGACGTAAATTTCAGTGTCTTGGTAACTATCTTCCACATTGTACGGTCTTCATTGGAGTTGCTAGATAAATGAGATGTCAGTGTATTGAACAGCATGCATCACTGCTGCTGGCTTTTGATTGGCTCCATCTGTTGCTAGGAGGAGTTGTGGGCTCTCAGCAGCTGCCAGGCAGGCAGGCGTTTCTGAGTGGAGCTGAACCCAGGTTGACAATAGCTAGAAAAGGAATGTGTCCTCACCTTGCAAGGACATCTTTCACGCCGATGTTTTTATTTATTAATTTCTTATTTTTTATTACCTGGGCCGACAGAACTTCTGATGTTTATGCATTTTATTGCTTTTTTTTTTCCATGAAGCCCATGTTTCTTCTTCTCCTTTTCCTTACCTAGGTTAGTTTAGTTGCTGACAGAACAGTCTCTCACCTTACAAAAGAATAAGTAATTTCCAATTAACATCTGAAATGCAGAATTTGTTTTTTTTCTAGTAGGAAAGTAATTATTAGGTTAAAAGAAATAAAGGCTATTGAGAGAGAAAGAGAGAGAGAGAGAGAGAGAGAGAGAGAGAGAGAGAGAGAGAGAGAGAGAGAGAGGGAATGCGCATCATTTTTCTGGTGATTACAAAAAAGATTTTCTAATGTCCTAAGGGATTAGGACTGCGATAGAAGAGTGAGAATATTTCCGTCTAGGTGGCTTCCGGTGTTGAAAATCCTGTTTGTCTGCAGTGCAACTGAAATAGACGCCTAGGAAGGCAAAGCATTATGCCCATTCTCTCCTTTCTTGTCTTCCCATAGCATGCTGTCTGCCTGGGAGATTTTCACCTTGTTGGCTTACCTCATCTTTGCTCATTCAGGTCGGGTTGATGAACAAGACTTGTGGCAGTTTCCCCCATATGTGTTCCTAGCACCAGTACTCACGCTCTGATTCTGAAACTGTGAATCGTAGACCACCATGGGAGCTGCTGTTTCTTATGGCCATTAGCATTGCTCAGTTGTCGAATGCCCAAGATCCAAGAATCGTATTTTATGTAAGTTTGCATTCCTAGTCCTTAGAATTGCACCTAGTTCCTAGTGGACACCACTCCTTAATGCCCTGAATACCAGCCCTCAACTGTTCAGTGTGTTAACAAGGGCATTACTGTAATGTATTTCTCTATATCTCTGAACAGCTCATTCCAGATCCAGGTACCTCAAAGACCAGGCTTAAAAGTCAAAACCAAATGACTAAATCACCACAGCGAAGCAAAGAACATCTCTGGCAGCTGGAAGATGCTAACTGCCTCTGATCACATCCATACATGGAGGTCTTCGAGCATCTTCTAACCATGGAATGGGATCCATGTAGCATGGTGTTTAATGTGGAAGGGGGACTCACAGGCTCTTTGACAGACTTGAAAAGAAGGCTTCCAGAAGGGGCTTGAGATGCCTGAAGGCACCTAGAGGGCAGGTGACTTAGCTCTACTTGACCCCTATTGGGCAGTCTCTTAGAGTTCTTCACAGCCTCCCACTTATTGTGTTCTGCCAAGTTAGTATTGCACTCAATTCTGTGTTCTCCATAAAGGTTTCATAGCTATGGATTTTTGATGCCCAGTAAATATTGAAATTAAATTGGGGTTCCCTTCCTCTTTCTACCCTATTCTTTTCCTTA
Source organism: Alexandromys fortis (assembly GCF_014885135.2). Lineage (NCBI taxonomy): Eukaryota > Metazoa > Chordata > Mammalia > Rodentia > Cricetidae > Alexandromys > Alexandromys fortis. The sequence continues at coordinate 1,773,343 of NW_026067992.1, forward strand.
TAAAGAGTGTAAGATAACAAACATCTCCTCTGGACACTCAGGTGAAAACCAGTCAAAGAAGAGGCTGCTGAACATACAGTCCAAGAATTAGTACATGAAGGTTTGTCAGCCACGCCCCCTCCTGAATTTCCCTGTAGCCTCCCTTGTCCTCCACTCCCTTAGCCTCCATTCAAGCTGAAGAATCCACAGCTTTCTTCTGTGCATTGAGAAGTCTAACAATTCTCAATTCTAAGCAGATCCACCTCTTTTCTAGACTTCCGAACCCCAGCCGAGCTGTTTGTAAATGGAAGCAGATTGGGGCAATGTGGACTTGCTGACCATCACATGAACTTCCTGTTGTTTTCCCCTCCCCTCTTTCCTTTCATCATTTTCTACATTATTGACAATTTCATACTCATCTATGAGGAAATATAGTCATATTTTTCCTCCAGCTTTTTCCATATCCTCCTCAACACATCACCTCTCCAACTTCAACTCTCTCTCTCTCTCACTGGTAACACACTGAATACAGGTAGTGCTTACCATACAGGCACAGGCGCGTGGCAATCTAATGGATCGTGACAATCCTACCAGTGGCCACACGCTCATAAAGAGTAGTCTTCTCTTCCCTAGAAACTTTCAATCATCCACATCCTAAGAAAGGGGTGGGACCTGGAGATCATCTACCCATCTAGGTCAGAAATTTGGCTGGCTTGGCCTTGTGCAGGTACCCCAGCCACTGTGAGTTCACGAGTGCCCAGAAAACATTTTATAGCTTTCCTACCTATCCAAGGCTCTTACATTTTTTTTGCCTCTTCTTGCACAATGTGTCCCAAGCCTTAGTTGTGAAGGGGTTGAAATAGATACCCCATTTAGGATTGAGCACTCAGTCCCTTACTCTCAACATTTTGACCAGTTATGAGTCTCCTTATTAACTCCTATCCACTGCAAGAGGAAGTTTCTCTGACAAAAGCTAAGAGTCGTTCAAGTCCATGGGTATAAATGCTTCGAAGGCAGTTTGGCAGCATGTCTGTTTAGCAAAACATCAGTAGATTTTTATCTACTGCTTAGGTTCCAGCCTTGGGTCTTTGACTTCCGAGCTGTGGGTTTCTGACTAGGCCTACAATAATACTAGGTGTGGAATTCCATCCTGTGGAACAGTTCTGGGATCCAGGCAGAAAGACGTTGTTATACCATAACAGTCGTGCCACTATTGCACGAGCGAATATATTTTACTTGGTAGGCGAGTACTGCAGCATACAGGGTGCAGTTCTTAGTGAGACTATTGATACATTTTCTCTGCTACCAGACTGCATAGCATCTTGCAGCTCTTCAAAAGCTGGAAACCAGGGAGGAAGTTTCCTGGTTGATTTGAGACTGGATTCTCTATGTCTTACAACTAAACTGTGAGTGCTTCTCCCCTTAATGTTTAATCTCTCTCTCTCTCTCTCTCTCTCTCTCTCTCTCTCTCTCTCTCTCTCTCTCTCTCTCCTCTCCTCTCCTCTCCTCTCTTTTAATATCTGTGTTTTTAATTTTAAGTAAAATATAATTACATAATTTCCCCCTTTCTTTTCTTCTTCCAGTTAGTTCTCCTTGACCTCAATTGCCAATCTCTCTGTCCTTCCTAATTGCCTCTCAAACTCACTCTCCTTTTCTCTGCTTATTGTTACAGTCTTGTTTTTATCTGTTTAGTTGTTGTCTTACACAGAGAGAGAGAGAGAGAGAGAGAGAGAGAGAGAGAANGTGGAATGAACTTGTGACATCTTCCTTTGGAAGAAGGTCTCTTTCTCTGAGATAGTGAGATTAGGGCAGAGAGAGCCGAGAGAGAGAGAGAGAGAGAAGGAGAGAGAGAGAGAGAGAGAGAGAGAGAGAGAGAGAGAGAGAAGGAGAAAAAGAGTGTGTGAGAGAGAAATACAACCTGCTAGATCTGTTTAGTGTTGCTTATATGTACATGATTTCAGGGCTGATCGTTTGGTATTGATGAGTACCACTTAGGGTACTCATCTCTGGGGAAGACTAATTCTCACTCTCTCAGGATTCCTGAGTTGCCTAAAGTTTTTTTGTCTAGGGGTAGGGAGGGTGGGGACTCTCTCACATTAGCATGTTTGTTGGTGTCCTCATTGCTTGGGTCTTGTTAAGGTGGCCTGGATCTTCTTCAAAAGTTGAAATTTCGGCTCTCTGGTGCCAATTTCTATGTGGCTTCATGACCATTTTATTCTCTTCCTCCTCAGTATTTATCATAATTTCCTAGCCCTGTGTTCTTTGATTAATGTGTTTTCCTAAGTCAGAGGTGGTCTGTAAGGTTTGATGTCCTTGGACATTCAGTACCCTGTATATAATACCTGATAGCAAGAAGTTCCACTTCCTAGGTTAATGTAATAATCACCAGTAAGCAGTAACTATTGTCCATTTTGACCAGCTGAATACTTCATGGGATCCTTTTTATTCAAGCCTGAGTTGCAAGATGAAGGAAATATTAGGACGTATAATGGTTGTCCTGGAAGGATTTAACTCTAGGCCTAGTGACTCTCACCCTCAGTTCACAAAGCCACTACTATTGTCTGTTTCCTCTAAGTGCAACACTTCAGTCTGTATGTCTTTGGGCTTTGAGGAATCTTGCTTATCTTCCTCTCGGGTTGTTGTGTCTCTTTTGGGCCCAGTGCACTTGGTGTGCTCCACTATTAACCAATTTCCAGACCACTTTCAGGCTTTCTTACCATTTACAGACCATCATCACCTTACCAGTCTGGTGATGTCTATTATTCTCTTTTCAAAATTAATGATGTTTAGTATACAAACCAGATAGACATACAAAGGAGATTATAACTGTGTATAGTGAACATTACACTACAATTTATGCTCATGACTGCCTTTAAAAAAGACCTTTGGGTTGACCAAAACTGGTTGCTTCTACCTCTCTCTCAGGGCCTAGCTTCAGACAATTGGAAGACAGTAGACTGGTCATTTGTGACTGCTACATTGTGAAAACTGACTGGGTTACCTTTGTTTAAACAAAAGCTTTATGATCCTTTCTAAACAGTTCCCTTGGTACACTTCAAAACAGCCTCAGGGAAAAAACCCAGAAGTCTGTTCCATCTAATATGCAAATCTGTGTTAAGGTCAGTTACACCTGACTTCACTAACATTAAAATGGATCATAATAATCCGAGAATTAAATGATGGCCAGTGCTGGGAAGAGGATTATTTTGGGACAATGTGAGATCTTCCAACCAGGACACTTCGTCTTTGGGTGCCACCGAGTACAGTCCATTCCTAAGCTATCACTATGGTACTGGAGGAACTTGTTGTGTTCCCTGAAGCTTTGCTGAAGTGCCTTCTGGGTTTTGTAGGAGAGGAACAAACACCGTAGAGAAAAAAGAGACCCCATGGGACTGGTGGAGCAGTGAGCGAGCACACGGTGGAAAAAGAAAGCATAAACAACTGTGTTAGCCTTGTGATTCTGGTACTGAGATTAAGTCCTTTCAGTGGAAGAGTACCCAATGGAATCTGCTGGCCTTAGCGCTGGAAGGTATGAGCTCACTGGCTGGCTTAGGCTTGGTGCCTTGCAGGTTTCGTTGAGGGCCCTTTTAAAAGTGTCATCAGATTCTCCACTCCTTTCCCATAAAGCCTGCCATCATTGTCACTCTCTGGAAATGTAGCACTCACAAGGCAATGTTAAATTTCACCAGGATTCACAGATCGGTTTTCTTGGGTCACATCTATTAAGAGATCCTTTAGGAACCACATTCTATCCTATTCTCCTTCTTAATGCCTAGAAAAAAAGTTCAGGTAAGATTTTAGTGAAGGAGTTTCTGGTGGTTATCTATGGGCCTGGGATGGACTAAGAACTGAATGTCAGAATATCCCTAATGAATGGAATGGGAACTGAGGCTGTGAGTAGGCTAAACAGGGATTCTAGATTGGTGTTTTATAGGGTCCCTGGGTCTTCCTCTTTAACTACTGGTCTTGTTCGGATACCCTAGCCTTTGTCTTCCTCCTTTCTCTCATCACAGCATCTTCTGGGAACCTGATGCCACCCTACCAGAGAGCCCAGTTTTGCTTTTCCTGCCCACCTCTATGTCCCTTTAACTGTCCTTGAAGATGTATATTTGAAGTGTTCCCATAGAGTTATTATGCCTCTGTGTATTTATGATGTAGTGTAACTTGTGTTTCAGCTCTGCGTCTAAGAGAAGCTTAAATTGTTCCACTCTGTAACTCCATTATTAGAAGAGGAAATAAGCTTAGGGATATTTTAGAAAATATGGACGAATAAGCTGCATCCGTAACCGCTGCAGAAGCACACATTTACATGCAACCAATCTGTATGATAATCACAAGCACTTCTCATCCAGCATTTCAGCAAGGGAATGGAGTTTGAATTAGCAGGATGTAGTCAAAGAGATACAATGTCAGCCACAGAGATTAGTGCAAATTGGTGAGAATCGAAGAGCTGTCCTACACCGTGGTTATCACTCAGTCTCCTGTATTTCCCTCAGCTAGTCTCTCTATTAAGATCATGTTCATCCAAAATCAAATGAAGCTTGCCTCTTGTGGGAAGTGTTCAGACTCCTCACTCAACCCAAACTACTTTTGTGCTTCCATCACTCTAAATACTTAATCACTTTCAATTCTTTTAAACCTTTATTTATCTATGTTTGTGTAGGTTGCTATGTGACTGGTGCCCTCAAAGAGGGCGTCTGATCTGATAAAACTAGAGTTCCAGGGGTTTAGTGGGTGTTGGGGATCAAATTCCTGTAAGAACAAACAGTGCTCCTTAACTGCTGAGCCATCTCTCTATCCTCATTTTTCAATTCTTTATTTTTTGATTTTTTTAATAAAAAATATGTACATTGGTGTTTTGCCTGCACGTATGTCTGTGTGAGGGTGTCAGAAGCTCAGGAAATGGCGTTACAGTCAGGTATGAACTGCCATGTAGGTGCTGGGAACTAAACCCGTGTCCCAGAAAGCGCTGCCAGTGCTCTTAATTGCTAAGCCACCTCTCCAGCCCCCACTTTCAGTTCTTATTTGCCTCTCTCTAGTTCACTATGCAAGACACAGATACATTACTTCCTTTCTTCTTCCTGTAAATAAATTGGTAAGTAGAATTTAGCAGATAATGATGGGCTGAATAAATGAAGGGGTGAATTAATCTAGGAGAGTTTTAGTTCTTTACTGACGATCTTAGGTGTGATGACGGGCTGTGGCATGCCATGCTCCGTGTTCAGTGATGTGGTGAACTTGTGCACTCGTGGTCTAATGTAACTCTTGTATTCTTCCATGTTTTTATGCTAAAGAATGGATTCACAGAAAGGTTAGGAGTCTACCATTTTCGAGAATGTATGGAAAAATCTATTGTTCTGAAATACCCAGCACACTTTGACTTAGAGGCGAGCTTTTAGTGTATGATCAGAACAAACAATGGGAGTGATTCCCTATCAGCTCCCAAAGACCAGACAGTGAGTCACGTCAAAGCAAGGTTTCTTACTTGAGCAATGCTAACGATTCTATTTCTGTCTTCTCAAAACACTGATTTTTTTCTTTTTCTTTTTTCTTTGGCCTTATTCCAGTCCATGTATTGCTTGTAGTTTATAACTTTTACTTCATTACTCATTTTCCCCACAAGTGAGTATTCCAAGATTGAGTTATTATAATGCATTTGGCAAATGAAAGACATATGTAGACTCTAAGTGGTACTGCTGTGCTGGGGGTTATGTCAGTGATACATATGGACAAAGATGCCCATTTGCTAATGCCTACTTTGATGTATTAACTTCCTGCTGTAGCAAAGTACCTCAAGGAATCACTCTACGTTCTTTTCTTTAAATATGTGAATTGGTAATTAAAAACAATTATCTTGCAGTATGCCTTGCATGGCCAATCAAGCGATTGGTACTGAGTGGCGCAGAGTATGGTCCTTGAATTCCAATTACTCCAGAGAATGTGTTTCTCTCATCAAAGTATTGTATCTGCACCAGGGTAGTAATCTAACCGTGGCCACTCCCTTTTAAAGTGTTAGTTTCTAGCATATGTTCACACAAGTGGATGAATGAACCCCCTTTGTGGGCTGTGAATCAGATTGTGGGAGAATTCTAGCCAAATAGCCTTTTTGATTTTTAAATCAAACAGCAGCAACAACAACAAAAACAACAAAAGAAAGCTAAAGCACTCATAACAATTCTTTGAGTTGAGTAATTTTTCTCAATAGTATGTGTGCTCTGAACATAGGAAATGTCCCATAGAACACAGTAAAAGCTAGCAGGATCTTTGCTGTGCCCACCCGCCCAAGTCTGAATAATAAAGCCTATAGAAAGCCGTTTCAAAGCAATCAGGTCTTCTAATTTAGGGGCCTTCAGCCGACCACTTGAATTTGATGCTTTGTGTAAACGTGTCGTCAAGCCTGAATTCTCTGGGTTTGGGCTACAGGCATTCAGGAAGGATAACATCAGTGAAAATGAGATAAGAGGATTAGACTACACAAATTCAATATTTCCTCATATTTTCCTTTGAAATATGATGTGTAGAGTATAAAGTTCTTTAGTTTTGAAATTTTCAAAACATGCATTTCTCATGACATTTTCAAAGGAATTATGGAAGCTTGATGCAAAAATTACACATTGCATATATACACTGTTTATGAAAGGCAACCGTTTTCATTTGTTATGAAGACTTTAAAAGGTTCTTGAAAAAAACGAAGAATCAATGAAACTTTACTTCAAAGATAAATATCCTTGTCATATTTTGAGACTTCCTGTTTCTTACTAAATTATGGCAAGTTTTGAAGCTTTCATTTAAAAGTCAAATGAAATATCACTAGGGTAATGTTTTAAAACCAGAATTATGCTCAAATAGCTGTCAAAGATGGGGGTGTTTGTGGTAAAAATAATCCTTTCCCAAACTTGACTTTGACTATAGGTTTTAAGGGAAAAGTTACTTGATTTCATGGGGTTGTTTCTCAAAGAGCAAATCCACATTTACCTTTAAAAACAACCACTGTAGGTTGACATAGTTTTGCTGTGCTTTCCTTTGGAAACACAGTAGCGTTGAATCAAGGCTGTTCCAGCTGTGATTATATCCAGCTCCTCTTAACTGGACAGAAAATTGGAAAAGAAATGTAGGTGTTAATCTGCTGTCTCCACACTTGAGTATTCTGTGTTTGGAGTGTTAGGTTTAACTCTAATCTTGAAGTCTTGCATCTGTTGACTGGCAATCCGGAAGAATTGGCATCTGTTCTTGGTCCTGCTATAAAATGGTCATCACAGTTGGGCGAAGCCTGAGGAGATGCCTGCTCTGCAGTGGGTTCTGGAGGTTTATAATAAACTAGTAAAAATGTTGCCTGAATTTCCACATTGCTTTATAGTGGTAGATACGTGAACTTGGAAGGAAGAAATCCAAGTCTAGTCCATTCCTGCACCTTGTCCTATGCAAAAGTGCACAGAGCATTGGCAGAGGGATCCAAGACATCAACTCAGTGGGAAAGGTCTGTCTTGATAAACTGGAGTGAGGAGGGGTGAAAGCTAGTGAAAGTGGATGGGACTGAGGCATAGCTCTGCCCTTTATTCAGTAGCATGCTCAGCCATAGGCTTTAACATTTCATGCCATATGATACAATGTGCCTGTAATTTTTTTAGCCTTCCCCAACATTGTAATACATTAAACCTGGTAATGTCAGTTTGTATTATTTAAAGATAGGACCAAATTGCCAATATATTGGTGATCTCTATCCCAAGGTACCAAATTTCTTGATTATTTCCATATTCTCTATGTCTAAGAAAGGCATCTTTTGAAAGAAATATTTTATATGTCATGGTTAGTCAATCTGATTAGCCAATTTTTCTTTATCAATTTACAGATTGTCATCACATATCTTGTTTTTTGAGAGTTGTGAAACTTGCCGATTTTCTTATTCACTGCAAAATAAAATACAATCAAAAACCAGGAAGAAGGAAAACAAATCTACAGGGTCTAAAGATATTATAATTTTTTTTAAAGATTTATTTATTTTGTATACAGTGTTCTGCCAGCATGTATCCCTGAAGGTCAGAAGAGGGCACCAAATCTCATTATAGATGGTTGTGAGCCATCATGTGGTTGCTGGGAATTGAACTCAGGACCTCTAGGAGAGCAACCAGTGCTCTTAACCTCTGAGCCATCTCTCCAACCCCTACAATATCTTTTTATGGAATCTCTTAGACTCTAACCAGTAAGTAAAGACATTACTTGGCTCCCTTTCACGCTAACGTTCATAGTTTTATTAAACAATGTTCCTTTCATTGTTGAATGAGATAGGATGCTGAACATTAAAGGGAGAAATAAGAAAGAGTTGCTGAAAACCAAATCTGCTAGGTACCGACATTAGAACTTAAAGTCACTGGTTAGTGACTATGCCCAGAGGGCTCTCAGGAGTAGGATTGGAACTCTTGCTAAAGAGACCTCAGAGACTTAGCGGTGCCTGCCCATCAGATGAGAGATCCAGCTATGAATCAGAGAGAGCAGTCACCACACATGGCATCTTCATCGTGGCTGTCCATGTCTCTGGGAATGTGAGAAGTAAATGTGTTTATTAATAGATCATCCATTTAGTGCACTTTGTGGGAGCATTACTAACAGAGTGAAGGAGATAGAGAAGGAAAAAGGAAATCCTGAATAGAAAACAAAGTCAGGGGTGTGCTAACTACACAGTCCAGTCCATTCCACAAAGAATAAGCAAAATTCAAAGTGGGCAGGATCCCCACATCTTTGATTAATCATGAGTGACACTCTAGTGTGTTATATTTTTGAGATACATAGCTTACCAAAGCCTCTGGGCCCCTAAATTCTTCTTTTCCAAATCTCACAAAATTGACACATCTTTTTTAGACAGGACATTTCAAACTCATACAAAATCAAAACACTTGAATAATTCTAAAATAAAACTGGCCTAGGGTGAGTTGGGATGGAAAGTTACATTGACTTTTATTTTAGAAAGCCTTGTAAAAATTAGGTTAGAGTTTATCAATGGAAATCCCTTGATATTAACACTTCATTTTCTCTTTTGTTAAAAACAGTAACAAGTCGTTTCTGAAAAATAATTTTATTTTCCAACAGAAAGTGATTTTTTTCTTCTACACTTTGCTCTTCTGTTTCCTTCAAGACATCACAATGGTTCAGGATTAGATTAAGTCATGGAAATAATGACAGACTTAAGTCACATGCATCTCCTGCACTGCTTTCATCTGTCTGGGAAAGGTATTTAAATGAAAATCATTTCTCAAAAAAAATCATTTCTCATAAAGTCAGTCGACTATGACAAACAATGATGCTATAAACATAGTTGAGCACATGTCCTTGAGGTATGATTGAGCATCCTTGGATATACACCCAAAAGTGGTATTGCTGGATCTTGAGGAAGGTTGTTTCCTAATTTTCTGAGAAATTGCCATTCAGATATCCATAGAGGCTGTACCAGCTTAGACTCCCACCAGCAATGCAGGAGTGTTCCCTTTACCCCACAACCTCTCCAGCATACATGGATCTAATCTACATGGGAAGTAGTAAAAGATAAAATCCCCTGAGTAAATTGGGATCATGGGGACCATGGGAGAAGGTTGAAGGGGAGGGGAAAGGCAGGGAGGGGAGCAGAGAAAAATGTAAGCTTAATAAAAATAAATAAAGTCAGTTGAGAAGATTTCCAAAATTCTCAATGAAAGAAGAGATAGGTCTCTGTACACAAGTACTAAAATGCCTGTTAAATTTTAACACATTGTGTGTGATATCAAGTTATCATATATGCCTCTTAATAGCTACCTGTCAACTGAAAATAAAAAGTTATTGGCATCTATACACATATTCACATATAAATAAGATGCGTGGTTTTTGATTAAATAGTGAACTGTTCAGAGACATGATTGATTTTTATAAGCCGGAAAATTGTATAGACTTTTAACATAATTTCCCTAAATGTATTTCAGTACTGTAGATAAGGAAGTAAATATATGCATAACTGAGTACACGATAATTTTCCTCAAATATCCACACTTATTTAATTTTAAGTGAAAATAATGTCAAGAGACCTAACATTCCAGTTAGGTAGGTCAATGACCTGGCTTAGGTACCACCCCTCAGAAAGGTAGGATCACCCCTCAATAAAGTGGATCCTTGATAAATGTTAGGAAGAATAATTATCCCTTGAATGAGATAGCATTCTTTTCCATCTCCGAATTCCAGCCCCTAGCACAGTAACCAACACAGCCACATCCATGCAGTGTTGGCTTCCTGCTGTATCAAGTTTCCCTTCCTAGGATGTGGCTGATCTCCTTGCCTGCTCAATTTGAATGGGATGCCCCCTTTCCTCTTTCTTTCTCCACCTGACAGCTGCTATGGTTGTGTGTATGAGACTTTTTTCTTTTTAACACTAATAAGTTGACCTTAGAATCTTATTTAAAAAAAAAAAAGAAAAGAAAAGACAAATACCAAGGGGGAGGAGCAACCTAAAGAGCTCCATTTTCATTTATTAAGGCAAGGAATTAATGCTAAAAGTAAATTTAAAAGCATTCAATTATCCATATCCATATCCTTGTGGTCTAAAGTAAATTACTGTCTGTATTATTTTAATTTTTACAGAATTAGAACGAAAGGATCATGAATGATAGAAAATATTATTTTCTGTCTCACAACATGAAGCCAGGAAGATGTGTGAATAGTGAAATTAAAATTGATACTTCCCCCAACCTAATGTGGAAACAAGCTCTGGGGTTTGCCCAAAGTCAGTTTGGTGGATCTTGGTGAAGCCCTTGAATAGCCACGCCCATCATGCTGAGGACACTTTTGGTTCTGGTGTTGGACACTGATGGACTTTAAACTTAGCTAGGGGCTAGCTCGCCTCCTGCTTAAATTTTAACAATGTCATATTTTCATTGTTCGCTTCATAATCTATGAAATAATTTTCTGTTCCCATTGAGGCAGCATTTGAGTCGGGTTAGACACATGGTTCCAGTGCTCAGTTTGATACAAATATTGTCAACAGTAGCATACTTTGCTTTTATCAGGACTTTGGGGAAACACTTTCTATTTCCTCTAATTAAGATTCACAATCTGTTGTGCCAGGAGCTTATTGTCAAAGGCCAAATATTTTAGTATTTTGCCATAAATCTTGGGAAAATGAATTTCTATGGATAATTTACTCTCACATGCTCTTTTCCCTCACTTAATTCTATAAATTTCTTGTACTTATGTCTATTATCATATACTTTCTGATTTATCTTTCTAATCCTCTATTTCACAAGTTGTTTATTTGAGGAAAAAGTTAAGTTTTTCATGAAATATCCTGAAATATTCTTTTGGCTATAGTTTAATTTTTAAAAAAATCACACCCAATTCTCAATTTATTATCTATAGGATAATTAGTGCATTGATTTTTTTCATTGTATATATGATATTTTTATTACAAATAATTTTAAGTTAACAGAATTAAATTACCAAATGACCATAACAGACTCTTATGAAGGAAGATGATAATGTAACGGTACTCAACAAACAGGATCTAATTGGAGACTATTCAGCATACAGATGTATATATGTACATGTACAAAAGTGTAGGTGTGTATCTATATGCATATGCATTATATACCTGTACATATGTACATTTACTTGTTATTGTGTGTGTCTGATGTAGGTGTGAGTTTATGCACGTTATGCATTTTAATAAAATGTACTGTACCAGTCTGTCTTTGCTGAATAGCCGGGGTTGTTTCTCAGCTTGTCTCAGAAGGAGACGTGTTTCCTGGTGTGCTGTAGGTTGGGGGTCCAGATCCAGGCCCTGCTTTTTACTGTCAGTGCAGAGCCATTCTCTGAAGGTTGATTCTAAGTAATTCTAACACTTGCACCACCTCACTGAGTTACAGTGAACATAAACTAAGATTTAATCCTCCTGAGAAGTGAGTGGTGGTATGATTATTGACTGAACATGTGCACAAATGATAGACTATGTCTGAAAATGTGAGATTCTTACAATTTTTGGAACATGCTCAAAACTGAGGAAGGAAGCCACAAAAATGCCCATTTTGGCAAAGACACTGGCACATTATCAATATTCTTTTAAAGCACTTGCATAAAGTACCCCATGATTAATACAGTAGTGATTGATTCTAGTGTATTAGTCTTGTGATTTGGCTCTAGGCATTATCGAACAGGCATCAGTGATTTTTGGATGTCTGCCATCTACATATTAAATCATACATGTCTCTCCTGCATATGAGCCATCACCCGCAAGGCTGTCTGGCCCTTGAGTCCTTATTTGTATCTTTGAATTAGAAAATCCTAATGTAATTCTTTGAAGAAATCAGGACACATTGTTGGTCAGCTATGTACAACCTTAATGAGGGTGTGATTTTTGTATTAAAAATGAGAAATAATGGTATATGATAGTATGCAAAACATTCACTTAAAATTGACATTTGTAAATCAATGAGATGTTTTATCAAATGAGAAATGGCATTCTAATAATTATAGCTGCCAATTATCGAGTCCTTGATATTTACTAAGCAATATGTTAAGAGTTTTCCATCTTGGTAAATAATGTTAATTCTATTAGTATTAACAGAGGAGAGACTAAATTGTCAAGAAGTTCATTTAGGAGTGCAGCTAATTGGTAAGGGTGTATCTCAGGTCTGAGCTTATGTGTCTTCAGGAGACCTGTTCTTCACTGTTGTGTCTACAACTTATGATCTATACACATGTGTAGTTCCTTTTCTAGGCATTCTCATTTTATCACTACCATATGAGAAGCAATTGGTTTTTTTGTTGTTCTTGTTTGTTTTGGTTATGCCTAATACTATTGTATATTATGGTATACAGATACACGATTAGTACTTCAGTACAAACAGAAGTCTTGGGCACTTTGTCATGTGCATGCATGTCTATAACTGGGTGTGCAGGCGCAGTTGTATTTTGTGGTGTGGAGTTCAGAGGTTGATATCCTCATCAATTATTTCCCCTTTCTTTACTGAGTCAGGGTTTCTTGCTGTACCCAGAGCTCACTGAGTTGGCTATTCTTATGTACCGGTTTGTCCTAGGCGATCTTATCTATACTTTGAGCACTAGGATTACGGATTAAGGGAAGGCTGCCACACCCATCTTGAATTCCTGTGGGTGATGGGGATCTGAGCTTCAGTCCTCACAGTTATGTAGGTGTTTCACCTACAGAGTTATCCAGTAAATTCTATGTATTTCCCAAATGACGAGAGGATTGATTTTTGCTGAACACTTAATATTTATGAAGTACTCACTCATGTCAACTAACACTAACAAAATAGAATTTAGATGCTATTAATTCATTTTGTAGCAAGAAAACAGATATTTGAAAGTGGCTTATTTCCCCACGTAACACAGACGGTGAGAGGCAGAATCATCCCTGACCTTGCCCTTCCCTCACTCAGCTTCAAGCCTGGTCTCTGCACCCACCCCACATAGTTCTAGTCCTTCTCTCGCATATATTGACTAGCAATGGTTATTGTGTTTCTCCATTTTTCTGTTCCTACTTGTCTTACCTCTTACCTTTCTTCTGGCACAGAGTATCTTAGATTCTCCTCTCCTAGTGACCGGTCCTCTTATCTCCTTCCTTTCCTTTACCCTTCCTTCTTATTTGAGACAGCATCTGTATGCATAGCCAGGCTGGTTTTCCCATCTTAGCCTCCCAAGTTTTGGGATTGCAAGTATGTACGATCATGTCAAGTTGACATAATTTGGGTTCTTTATATCACTTGGGATTCTTCTCTATTGATCTGTGTGTCATAGAGTGTAAAGGCCATGAAAGCAGGATGCTATGTGTCATTTTTGCTCCTGTATTCTAATTTCTAGAGTGGGGACGGGCAAAAGAAACATAAAGTGGTTGGCTAATAAATGAATAGATGAATGATTTTAAGCTATACCTCATCACTCAAATTTGTTTTATAGGTTGAGATTGAGTAAGAAATTTTTAATGTCACTTCCAGTTTTCTGAGTGATGTTTGGTGCTTTTCCTGAATGTCACCTAAATTCTTACAAAAATTTTGTGGCTCTGATAGGCTTGGCTGCCGATGGGTCATTTGCATCTGGGCTGAGATAGCAAGCACCATCTTATATGGAGTGATTTTGAATGGCCATTTTTTCTTTTTTTTTAATTAAATTTATTTATTTATTAAAAATTTCCACCTCCTCCCATTTCACTCCTTCTCCCCCTCCCCCCTTCTTTCTCCAGTCCTAAGAGAAGTCAGGGTGCTCTGCCCTGTGTGAAGTCCAAGGCCCTCCTCCCTCCATCCAGGTCTAGGAAGGTGAGCATCCAAACAGACTAGTTTGGGAATAGACTAAAATTGATCTTTCTTTTGTTGCAAACTCAATTAGAAAAGATTTTGTCTGAGCTCTGCCTGCTTGAATGCATGTGTCAAAGTCATAATCCAAATTATGGCTGCTGTAGAGTTGGTGGCGCAAGAAATAAGATGGTCATTAGTGTATGGTCAGGCAGGCTTTTGTTAAAAATTTGGAATCATCAAATAGGCTAAAAGTCTCTCTGGGATTTTAAGCAGGAACGTAGACAGAAGCAGGAATAAGAGATCACATTACAATTTAGGTTAAGATTGTTGCTTTAAAAGTTTAATCCTAGGCATAAATCTAATTCTTGAAGAAAGACTCATGAATCTCTTGGGAAAATAGATCTGCTGTTTTGTTTTCCTTGTAAACGACACCCAGATGGTTTGTATAATTGTGCTGACGCTTGGCTAATCTTTCTTGATAACTAGGCATAATCTGCATTAATTGCTATAAATTGTTCATTTCCTTGCTGGGAAATATTTTTCTTCTGTTAGGTAATTGTTTATATTTTGTAAGTTAGCCATCTTCATCACACAGACTAATATTGCAATCCACAAACTTACTTTTTGCTGTCCATATTATGCTTGAAATTGCGTCCTTTCTATATAAAATTATACCTCTAATGAAGATTTCAAATCCTGAAGCATTTATAAAATTATTTCATTTGAAATCTCTTTCTTTGACCTTATTTCTAGGGACAACAATACCTTGTTAAACAGTTACTTAGAAAGTTACTTGCTTTGCATTCTTCTTCATGACTGACGTCATCAAATAAAGTTAGCAAAGCAGTAAATACCTTTTGGCTGAGGATGCACTGTGATAGCATCTTTTGCCTGTGGTGCCACAAGGTTCTTTTGTCTAAAATGTTAGTTAGGACTTGGTTTTGCGACCAGCATAATTATATTATACTTATATAATATATATGTAATATAATTACATATATATTATGTAATTATGTAATTATAGTCTATCTACTAATAGTAAGATGTCACAGATACCATTTATGAACCCTTTATGAGATCACATTCTGGCTTAGTATTTGGTTTAATATAATTATTAAATTGTTCAAGTTGAACCTGAATCTCTATTTTGTTACTTTTCAGTTAGATCCTTAGAAACATTAAAAGTTTTGCAATGATCTTCCTCTTCTTCTTCTTCTTCTTCTTCTTCTTCTTCTTCTTCTTCTTCTTCTTCTTCTTCTTCTTCTTCTTCTTCTTCTTCTTCTTCTTCTTCTTCTTCTTCTTCTTCTTCTTCTTCTTCTTCTTCTTCTTCTTCTTCTTCTTCTTCTTCTTCTTCCTGCTCCTCCTGCTTCTCCTCCTCCTCCTCCTCCTGCTCCTTCTTTCTCTGAGTAGCCCTTGCCTATCTTAGGGTTACTGTGGTGGCAAACTTTTCCAGTAATTTTACATATCTTGATTTTTAGAGCTTTGCCCACATGGCTGTTTCTAACCTGCTTTGATATGGTAGACCAGATGACTAAGGAAATGAAAAGAGTTCATGGTATGGACTGTAATCTTCTAACAAAGCCAAATGCTTATAATAGTTCTAGGTATCATGCTGGTACAGAGAGAGAGAGAGCAAGACACGATTCCTCATTAATTTGTATTTTAAAAGAATAAAGCACAACTGATATGTGGAATAATATGCACTCAGTAGTGAATAATGCAAAGGGGGTCAGGCTGAAGGTAACTAGTAAGGGTATTAGGAAATCAAAAAACCAGTATCTTACCCTGGCAGCTGTGTGACTAGATACCAACCTTGAATGTTAAGCAAAGAAAAACAGGAGGGGTTAGAGTATGAGCTGTTTTAGATCTGAAAGTCTCTCATTTCCTATGGAGCCATTCAGGGAATTTCCGTTTATATTGATCATTCATTTTTTTTTCCTGTTGTTGTTGCAGAACTACATTTTAAATTTGGCGGGGTTCTTTCATCATCTTAAAATTGGATGGGATATACATTCCAAAGAAATTTTAGGTAGAGGGTGTATTTTACACAGCAGACTGACTCCCAGATCACAAGGCGCTCACATTTCGAAACATAGCGTTCTGTACATCACATGTCATGACATGCCCTGCCTCTCCAGCAAGTCTATAATGTGTAACGTTCCCCTTAGCGGGTGAGCCCCCCCTCAGCTGTGATGAAGTTGTCACATTACTTTGTCGCTTGAACATAATTTACCTTAAAAACAACTCAGTAATCTATCTAAAAACAACCAAAAACCTCATCCTAAACATTTTAAGTAGTAATGTACACAATGTCATCACTTACCCCTTTGGAACAATTCATGCCATCTTGTCCTATGTGCCTCTATGGAGACGTTAAAGACCTCTATGTCATAAAGCTGTGTTTTTGCTATGTCTACAGCATGCACAGTTAAAAAACAACAACAGAAACTGTGCTGTTGATTCCAGAATGAGGCAGTTCAGTCTCTGCAGCTTGCTGTGAGTAACTGAGAAAAGAACAGATTTCTGGGTGCTCAAAATTCTCCCTAACTCTAACACCACAGTCTTCAGCACCAGAAACTGTGAATGGAAATGCTTCCAGCCAGAGTCTACCATTGATGTGTGTTTGGCTTGGAGGGTTCTGTGATTTGGCAAGGACCTTATGGAGGCTTACAAATGGAAGAAACAAAAATGAATCATAATTATAAATTTTGGAAAATTCACCTCTCTCTGATGGGTGCTAACAATGCACCTAATGGAAAATCCAGGCAAACATCTGATGAGAGACCATGCGAACCTCAGCGAAGCCTTTCGCTCCCCACCTCAAGCTCATGCTACAGCAGCAAAGTCTATTTGTTCCTTTGGTACTTGGCTCAGTTGTCACCACTTTTTGGAATCTTCGCAAAAGGAGAGTGGATGCCTTTCCCTCTCTAAGCCTGCCTTTCTGTGTTTATAATACCAAATACTTTTATTTCCAATGTATCTACTGAGAAAAGTATTTACCGACTGTAGTAGCTTATGTTCATCTTCCTTGATCTGTGAGTCCTCATGGGAAGGTCGTACTACTACATGGAAAGATGTCTCCAACACCCAGGAACAAGTGCGTTTTCATAAGCAGCTAGCATGTTTTTTGTTGGCCTGGTTACTTTTGTTTTCCTTTTACCTCCCCCAAACCAAGATAACCTTCAAATAGTGTAGAGCCTTACTTGAAATACTCCCTTAACAGGATGTCTTTGCAAGGTGGCAACATTTCAGTTCTTTCATGCAAGAAGTTGTAATTACTAAGGGCCTCCATAAAATATTTCTTAGTCTGACCTAAAAGGTGGATCACAGCATGAACACCAAAACTAAGAGTATAATTAAGCCTTTGTGCATTTTAGTTTCATTAGGAGGAGTAGGAAGCAAAGTAAGAGCTTCGGAATTTGTAATGAGATCATTTACCAAACCATTTTATGCGGTATAGTTGTTAGAAAAGTGCTTATTTATTTACATCCACCATTTTTAAGTTGATGTTTTTTTTCACTTTCTCACAATATTTGTGCATATTTATGAGGTACTATGTGATGTTTTGATAGATGTACATATTGCATAATGTTCACATGATGAAAATATATTTATTTCTTCAAATATTTAACTCTTTAAAAAAACCCAAAACAAGTATATTTCATTTTTCCATGTAACCACAAAGAATTTATCTTTTCTGCATGATGAAATCATTCAACATTCAAAAATCTTTCTTTAAGCTTGTGTGTGTTTGTGTGTGTGTGTGCGTGCGTGTGCGATGTACATGCATATATGTGGCTGCACATATGTTTGTAGGAGCACATGTGTGCACATTCATGGAGGATGCAGGTCAACATTGAGCAGCTTCCCTAGTCTCTTTCCATTTGATTTTTTAGAGTCTCTCACTGAACCCAGAGTTCACTGATTTTGGCCAGCACCCTCCAGGAATCTTCCTATCTCTACCCTGCCAGCACTGTGACTGCAGGCGTGTCCTGCTCTGCCTGGTGTATTATGTGGGTGCTGGGGATCCAAACTCAGGTCCTCATTTGTGCAGCAAACCCTTTACTAACTGAATTTTCTCCTCAGCCCCATGTCTAGCTTTCAAAAAATACTATATGCTGTTTTCTGTAGTGACCCCACCATGCAGTAGCTTCTCAGGACTTCTTAGCTCCTGCCCATGTTGTTGCAGGTTTATCTTTTTAGATGAAGAGGTGAGTGTATGCACCACCTTCCTTTTGTCCCTTTACCGGTTGATGGACATTGAGGCCACTTTAGTTTCTTGCCTGTAACATGCGGTGCTGCAACACTCAGCAGTGAGATCGCCGATCGCCAAGTCATGGAGAAGTTGTTATGTTTCTATATTTCTTAAGGAACACGCATACTGTTTTCCATACCATGTGCTAGTTCATATCCCAAGCATTTGTGTGAATGGGTTTTCTTCTCTTACGGCACTTGCTGTCCTTTCTGTTTTCACGGTAGCTAAGCTACTAAAGTTGGAGTGAGGTGCTATTTTATTGTGGATTTTATGGGCGTTTTCCTCACTATTGGTGACACGGAGCATTTTAACATATACTCTTAAGCCATCTGTGTGTCTTCTTCTGAGAAATGTCCGTTTCCATTTTGTGCCTGTTTTTAAACTGAATTACTTATTTGTTTTGCTGTGGTGGTTTTATCTTTTAGTTTCTAATATATCTCCAGTATTGAGTTCTCTTGAGATGATCGTGTCCTGGTTAGCTCTAAGGGTCCATTTGACCTAGCCTGAAAGGAAAGTTATCCAAATCATATTGATTTGTAGGCATATCTGTAGATAATACAGTCATTCTTGTTCATAGATGTAGAAATGCCCAGCCCACTGTCTGTGGACCCATCCTCTGAGCTGTGTAAGAAAGCTAGCTAATCATGATCCCAAGCAAACGAGTCATCAAGTAGAATTTCTCTCTGGTTTCTGCTATTCTTCCTCATCTGTGAGTGAATCCCTTAGTAAGAGGTTAAGTAGAATTTCTTTCTGGTTTCTGCTGTTCTTCCTCATCTGTGAGTGATCCCTTAGTCAGAGGTTAAGGTTAAATGGACGAATAATCAGTCCTTTCTCTATGTTCTTGCCTGGGCTTTGCTCAAAGATGGATTGTGAGACCTGGAAGTGTAAGATTAAGCAAACCATTTTCTTCTCAAAGTTTCTTTTGGTTATTGTATTTGTCACAGCAGTAGAATGAAAGTAGAAATATAGACTATGAATATTTTTTTCAATGCTGCAGGCTAATTCTTTCATCTTTTTACCTGTTCCTTTTACTATGCAGAATAAGCTGATATTCTGTATAAGCCACGGATCTAGAAAATAGTTCTTCACGCGTTTGAAATTGCAGTAAAGGGAATGAGATTTTAAGGAGAGCACCACACATGGCAGGTGGCTCTACAGATAATGAAGTCTGCTGTTGACTGGGAGCGCTAAGGTGACTGATATTCATATTTTATTTGGTGTTATAGCATCAGTATATATCCTAAGATGGATATTTTTGTTTACCAGGCCATGTTAAATACAAATTATAATTTATGAACTAAAGCAGTTTATTACATGTCTACAATATACCACTGAATAAAGTCTACTTTCTCTACTCTCATGCTTGTGCCTCCTAACTTGGGAAACTCCCAAGCTGATCATTAAATTTGTTGAGTGTGAGGTACTTGTGGCATACATGATTCTTGTGCTCAGTAAATAATACTGAGGCCAATAAACTAAAGACTCAGTTTCTCCAGAAATTTTTATTGAGCTTTACATTTTTCTCTCTTCCCCTTCTTGCCTCTCCCCCCCCCCCTTCAACCCTCTCCAGAAATTTTTACAATTAAGCTGGGAATTTGAGATTTGGAGTCTTTGGTGATCTCTTCTTCTTCTTCTTCTTCTTCTTCTTCTTCTTCTTCTTCTTCTTCTTCTTCTTCTTCTTCTTCTTCTTCTTCTTCTTCTCTCTCTCTCTCTCTCTCTCCTCTCTCTCTCTCTTTTCTCCCCAACTGTGTTGATGTGACTTGAGAATCATGACAAACCTTATTCTCTCCCATGGAATTATAGATTAAAAAGCATTTTTTGCCATGTGACCTGCTTCTTATAAATTCAAATAGATCAATACATTTTATACTTTCTTTTTTTTTACATTTTTTTCTTGCTCATCCCACCTTATGTAGCTAGGTAGACTCATATCATTAGAAATCTAAAGTACAGAAATAATAACTACATTTTTACGATTGTGTTGAAAATGTATGGTTAAAAATTACTTGAAGGGCACGGTAGGTGACAGCTATAATTGAGCATATTTTTGAATGTTTGATTACCCAGGTGTCTACTTAACAATATTAAGTGAATGTCCTTGCTGTACCTGTCATCAAAAAATTTCAGGCTTGGGGCTTGACGAGATGAGATGGCTCAGCAGTTAAGAGCACTGACTGCTCTTGCTGAGGATGTAAGTTTGGATCCTACCACCCACGTGGAGGCTTGTAGCCATCCGTAACTCTAGTTCTAGGATATCTGATGACACCTCCGGCCTCTGGGAGCACTTTATGGGCATGGTGCAAAGACTTCCATGCAGGAAAGACACCCATACCCATAAAATAAAAATAAATAGGCCTTCAAAATGAAAGAAATTTCAGGTTAGAAAGAGTGTTGAAATGGAGTACTGACTGCTGTTTTCCCTTTTCTAGATTTTAACCTGTTATCTGAATGTCGACCTCAGGGCCTAATCACAGAGAAACCTGGGCCAGTCGATGGTCCAAAGGGTCTTTAGGTAGTTGGCCTCTTACAGTTTCTCTGACAGACAGAGCTGGGCTTCTTCTGTGCCCTCAGATGAGAGAAACTGGTGCTGCTTCAGAACACTGACCATAAATAGTGCTCGGTAACCACAAAGCTGGCAGGGGGATGAAATAGTAAGTACTCTTTCCATGTGCTTGGACCTAGACAACCCTAGTCACATTTTTAACATGGCCCGATAATCTCCACATTTGCTATTAAGATTGACTACTTACTTTTCTTTTGGGATAAAAAGAAAGACACAGAAAATTAAAATCTGTTTAGTTTTAGTACAGAGGGAAGTTTACAGCCAGTCCTAACAAAACATGATTATAATGTGGTCTCAACAACTAAAACTAAGCTTCTTTAAATATTTGACTTGTGTATATTGAGTTACACTATGAGTAGACATTATTTCCAGTCCTTTTGGGCACCATCTCTTAATTCTTTTTCTTGCATTGGAAGATCATAGGTTTCTTGTTTGTTTGTTTCAAGACAGAGTCTCCATGTATAAGACTTCTAGGTATCCTGAAACTTGCCTTATAGACCAGGCTGGCTTGGAACTCACAGATCTCCACCTACCTCTGCCTCACGAGTGCTGGGATTAAAAGGTGTGCACTACTACCACCCGGTGATTATAGGTTTCTATGTAGCTTTTTTTCATGCACTCTTCATTTTGGTTAAGCTTCTTCTATACTGAATAAACAGCAATAAGCATGGGAGTACAGATATTTCAATGGTAGGCTATGGAGCTCTCTAGGTATGTATGACCACAAGTGAAATAGCAGGGTCATATGGTAGTTTTATTTATAATTTTAAAAGAAGTCTCCAAACTGATTTTCACAATGGCTGTATTAATTTATACTCCCATCAACAGTGCGTAAAAGGTTCTTTCTCTCCACATTCTCTCCAATGTTTATTAATGGCAGCCATTATCACTGAGGTGAGGTTGTATCTGAATGTAACTAACTTGCATTTTCCTGGTGACCAGTGATGCTGAATGTTTTATTAAATACTTTGTTTATTTGTGTTTCTTTTTCTGATAATTATTTCTTTTGTTCCGTTGCTCATTTATTGATTGATAGCTTTATTTCTTTAACATCCAGTTTCTGCTTTTCTTTGTCTATTCAGAATGTTAGCTCCTTGTCTGTAGTGTAGCTGTTAAAGATTTTCTCCCATTCTGTGCAGTGTGTATGTGCTCTGCTAATAGCGTCTGTTGTTGTGCACAATGTTTTCTTTTCATGTAGATTCCTCTGTTTATAGTTGGGGTTAGTTCCTATGCTACTAATGTTCTGTTCAAAAGTATTGCCTACCCCAAAATCTTAAATCATGTTACCCTATTTTGCCAGAAATTTTGAGGTTTTTTGTTTTTTCTTCTAATAATCTGGAAACATTTTTTCTTTTTTATTAAAAATGATTTTTTTCAAACTATATTTCATCATCACGTTTTCTCCCTTCCCCGACTCCTTCAGATCATCCCCAGCTCTCCTCCCACCCAACTCCATGCCCTTTTTTCTATCCCTTTAAGAAACAAGCAGCAAAAAAAATAAAAACCAAGGAGCTTGCACATACACATTCATAAAAGCCTAATAAAAACATAAACGCAGAAACAAAATTTAAAAAGCAAAAGACAAATAAGACAAAAAAAAATGGCCAGGCAAAGCAATATAAGAGAAAACATCCACCAAAATTATCACTGAGGCTGTTCTGTGTTGCCGTCTACTGCTAGGCATGGGGTCTGCCCAGAAATCTCAGTATACCTAGTGACACTCCAGTGGAGAAGACTAATTGGCTAGGAGGTGCCAATTGCAGATATCTTTTTGGTTTGGGGTAGGAGCCTATGTCCACTTTGCCCTCTCAGTGCTGAGATCCTGACTTCCTTGAAGCTGTGAGGCCCTGTGCATGCTGCCACTGTCTTTAGACTTCATGTGTGCATCAGTTTGAACTAGCCTAAGAGATAGTGATTCCTTTGGACCAAGCATAGGCTGGGACAAATTCTCATGAATTTGTCTTTCAGAATCCCCACCAGATTTTCAAAGTGAAGATTGCTGAAAAGTGTCTATTATACCTAGTAGGAGGAGGACCAATAACTGTCTTGAGATAGAAGTGGGTCGTTTGTTCTCCCTAACAAATATCTATGCCAACCAAATTTTATTAGAGCATCTTGGACTTTCACAGGGACAAAGCCAAGATGAACTAAAAGAATAACTCCAGTCTATTCCATCCTTCTCATCTCATGTGAGGTTGGGGAAACAGAGGGGCAGCTGAAAAGCAATTGGAAAGGTTATATCTCAGGAGCACAGGCTCCACAAAAGACAGCCTTAATCATAAGACTAAAGAACGTTGCGTTCCCAGTAGAGCTAACACCATATTAACCGAACTTTGTGTGATAATGGAAAATTACAGCTGAACACAATAACAAAACCCATCCATTTATAAAGGAGCTGTTGGGAAAATGCAAAGACAGAAGGTGAAGCAAAGCAGTGACAATAAGGGAAACTGTAACCCTGACCACTACAGCTATTTTGGATGGTAAACATAGCCTACCTTCTAGCCAGACACATACAAAACACCACACTTGAGTGCTTTTACCTCAGTTTCTTTTTTTTTTCAAATATTTTTTTTTATTGAGAATAAGAAAAAAAAAGTTTCCGCCTCCTCCCAGCCTCCCATTTCCCTCCCCCTCCCTCCACTCTTCTCCCCCTCCCCCCACTCCTCTCCCCCTCCCTTTCCAATCCAAAGAGGAGACATGGTTCCCTGCCCTGTGGAAAGTCCAAGGTCCTCCCCCCCTCTGTCCATGTCTAGGAAGGTGAACATCCAAACTGGCTAGGCTCCCACCAAGCCAGAACATGAAGTAGGATCAAAACCCCTTGCCATTGACCTTGGCTTCTCATCAGTCCTCATTGTTCGCCATGATCAGAGAGTCCAGTTTTATCCCATGCTTTTTCAGTCACAGTCCAGCTGGCCTTGGTGAGCTCCCAATAATCAGCCCCCACTGTCTCAGTGGGTGGGCGCACCCCCTGTGGTCCTGACATCCTTGCTCGTGTTCTCCCTTCATCTGCTCCTCATTGGGACCTTGGGAGCTCAGTCCAGTGCTCCAGTGTGGGTCTCTGTCTCTATCTCCATCCATCACCAGATGAAGGTTCTATGGTGATATGAAAGATATTCGTCAGTATTGCTATGGGATAGGGTCATTTCAGGTTCCCTATCCTCCGCTTCCCAAGGGACTAACTGGGGACATCACCTTGGGCTCCTGGGAGCCACTCTAGGTTCAAGCCTCTTGCCAACCCTAAGGTGGCTCCCTTAACTAAGATATGTGCTTCCCTGCTCCCCTATCCAACCTTCCTTTATCCCAATCTTCCTGTTTCCCCAAGTTCCCCCAATCCTCCCCTTCTCACTTTTCTCTCCCCGTCCCCCCTTATCCCCAACCCACCCCACCCCCAAGATCCCAATTTTCTCCCAGGCAATTTTATCTACTTCCCTTAGCCAAGAGGATAACTATATGTTTTTTCTTGGGTTCACCTTCTTATAGAAGTTCAAATGGCCAAAAGACACCTAAGGTCATGCTCAACCTCATTAGCAATCAGGGAAATGCAAATCAAAACAACTTTGAGATATCATCTTACACCTGTCAGAATGGCTAAAATCAAAAGCACCGATGATAGCCTTTGCTGGAGAGGCTGTGGAGGAAGGGGTACACTCATCCATTGCTGGTGGGAATGCAATCTTGTGCAACCACTTTGGAAATCAGTGTTTCGGTTTCTCAGGAAATTCGGGATCAACCTACCCCTGGACCCAGCAATACCACTCTTGGGAATATACCCAAGAGATGCCCTATCATATGACAAAAGCATTTGTTCAACTATGTTCATAGCAGCATTATTTGTAATAGCCAGAACCTGGAAACAACCTAGATGCCCTTCAATGGAAGAATGGATGAAGAAAGTGTGGAATATATACACATTAGAGTAGTACTATGCTGCGGTAAAAAACAATGACTTCTCGAATTTTGCATGCAAATGGATGGAAATAGAAAACACTATCCTGAGCGAGGTAACCCAGACCCAAAAAGATGAACATGGGATGTACTCACTGGTTTCTAGCCATTAATAAAGGTCACGGAGTGTTTACCTCAGTTTCTTTATCCAACACAACACCAACATTCAACCCAATACCATCTCTGGCTTTTAGAAGTGCAAGATGTGCTTAAAAGCAAGAAGAAAGTGTGAAGAGAAAAGCCAAGCATCAGGAACAGACTCAAATATGGCAGCCATTGAATAATGAAACAGGAATTTGACAAACATCGTTACTAATGTGTTAGTGGCCCTAATGGAAACACAGCACAGCATGCATAAAAAAACAAGAGACTGCAAGGAGAGAATTGGGACAATCCTTTTCTAAAGCACTTTAGCAATTTGTGTGTAGAATTTATTAAAATTGACCTTGGAAGTCCAAGGTATATTAAATGCCGTTTACTAATAAATGTTTTACACCTATTGGGAAATACTTTTAAAAAACTATGAAAGGAGGAAAATGTTTTACATGCTAATGGAGGTTACAAAATGTGATTATAAAATGTTCAGTTCAAACTAAATGCAGAGTGGAAGACACAGAAAATGGAGTGGGAGGAGTAAGAGGAAGAAGAGGAGCAGAAAGTCAAGAGTTGCACATGTGGCTGCTTCAGTCTAATGGTAGGAATAATCACCTTCTTTTTGATATAAATAGAGCAATTAATATGGAAACGGTCAGCATACTTGAAAAATATGACCTGATAAGGCAGTGTCTATAAAAATTCCACTTTGAAAATGAATCCATATATAGAGACTTAAAGTAAAGGGACAGGCACATTGCGCCAACAACAACCAAAAGAAGGCTGGAGTAAACATTTCCATTTCAAAGTAGATTTCACATCAAGAAAAAAATTATCCAATATGGGTAGCAGTATCTAATAATAAAGCCAGTAACTCCACACAAAAACACAACAGTTCTTAAGGCTGATGTGTTGAATACCACCATATCAAAATGTATGAGGCAACTACTTACACAGCTGCTGATAGAAACAAATGAATCCATTATTCCAGTTATCAGCACCCTTCAATCAGTACTGGACAGAACCAGTTGGCAGAAAGGCAGTAAGGATAATGTTCAACTCAGCATCATCATCAATCACCTGTATCTAGCTGACATACAGACTATTTCTATTTCATCCAACAACAACATGATACACATTCCTCCTCAAGCCCATATTGAAGAGTCATCAAAACAGAATGCACTCAGGGATGCGAATTACATCTTAACAACAACAGAAACTGTAGAAAATAAGCAACTAGATACCCACAGAATTAAATTATAAATAAGTGGAATATAGTTAGGAGAATTTCCATGGGCTTGGAGATTTATCAATACGCTGGACAAATAAAACTGGAGAGTCAAGAAACTTTTTTTTTAGCTAAATGGAAGACAAAAAGATAGTATGATGTAACTTACATGTGTAATATTGAATAAATAAAAATTAGATTAGATATAAAGTAGTAGAACATACAATCTTGATTTTTCAGGAATGAAAGAGGAATGGAGCTGGTAAGAGAAAAACAGGAAGATTTCAGGAAGGTTGTAACATGGCAAACGTGCAGGATGTAAAATCTAGAGAACTAACATACAATGCAAGGACCATAGTTAATGAGTTTTACTGTGCATCATTCATTTTGAATAAGAAATTTGTACCTGCTTTGGCATAAAAACAAATAAAACAGGTGTCAATATGAGATCTTGACTGTGTTAATTTGCTTATAGAAGTAACCTTTCAACTACCTGTACTCATCTCAGAACATAGAAAAACTTGCTTTTAAAATTTAGTAATATAAAATAAAAAACAGGATATAATAAAAGTGGTTCTTAGTAATCTATAGCATTGAATACATATATTAGGAAGAAGAAAGATGTAAAGACTGATATTTAGAAATTTAGAAAAAGAGGAATAAAGTAAATCCATAAAGAAGAAAAATACTAAAAATTTGGGCATAAATAATCGAAGTTGAATTCCGAATTAATACAGAGGGTCAATAAAACCTAAAGCTTGTTTGTTAAAAAGATCAAGAAAATTAATGGGTCTCAAACTCAGCTAACCTGATAAAAGGTAAAATGTTTGTGATTACTAATATAAGAAATTGAAGTGAGGCTGTCACTATTATTTGTGTGGATTTCAAAAAACAATAGAGAACATTATGAGAAGGACTGTATCAACATGTTGATTAACTTAGGTGGTGTAGCATTGAAGAAATTATCAAACTCACACAGGAGGAAAAAGAAATCACAATGCTTAAGTAATTCCACTTCTGCATTTTATGTAATATTTATGAAAGAAATGAGGCAATTCTTTACATTCCCTTCTCTAAAAAAGAAGCAGTT
The DNA here is from genome assembly GCF_014885135.2 of Alexandromys fortis. Lineage (NCBI taxonomy): Eukaryota > Metazoa > Chordata > Mammalia > Rodentia > Cricetidae > Alexandromys > Alexandromys fortis. Next base: position 1,800,763 of record NW_026067992.1, read on the forward strand.
CATTCATTTCATGTGATTAGTGTTACCATAATATCAAAATTAGAAATCACAGGAATAGAATATGCCTGTCATGGATACAGACACACAAATCTTCAAAAAGATAATAGCACATTGGTTCTGGCAACTTATAAAATGAATAATGCTGCATGATCATTTAGAATCTATTCTAAGTATAAGAGACTGTTTCAGAATTTGAAATTGATTAATATAATCAACCACATGAAAAGACTGAATAAAAATGTTATTTTAGAGTGGTTGCACAAGTTTGCATTCCCACCAGCAATGGATGAGTGTACCCCTTTCTTCACAACCTCTCCAGCAAAGGCTATCATAGTGTTTTTGATTTTCGCCATTCTGACAGGTGTAAGATGGTATCTTAAAGTTGTCTTGATTTGCATTTCCCTGATCGCTAAGGAAGTTGAGCATGACCTTAGGTGTCTTTTGGCCATTTGAACTTCTTCTGTTGAGAGATCTCTGTTCAACTCAGTGCGGAGGTTTCTCAGGAAATTTGGGATCAACCTACCCATGGACCCAGCAATACCACTCTTGGGAATATACCCAAGAGAGGCCTTATCACACAACAAAAGTATATGCTCTACTATGTTTATAGCAGCATTGTTTGTAATAGCCAGAACCTGGAAACAACCTAGATGCCCTTCAATTGAAGAATGGATGAAGAAAGTATGGAATATATACATATTAGAGTACTACTCAGCAGTAAAAAACAAGGACTTCTTGAAGTTTGCAGGCAAATGGATGGAAATAGAAAACACCATCCTGAGTGAGGTAAGCCAGACCCAAAAAGAGGAACATGGGATGTTCTCACTCATATTTGGTTTCTAGCCATAAATAAAGGACATTGAACCTATAATTCGGGTTCTTAGAGAAGCTAAATAAGAAGGAGAACCCAAAGAAAATCATATAGGCATCCTCCTGAATATTAAACTTCATCAGGCGATGAAAGGAGACAGAGACAGAGACCCACATTGGAGCACCGGACTGAAATCTCAAGGTCCAAATCAGGAGCAGAAGGAGAGAGAGCACAAGCAAGGAACTCAGGACCGCGAGGGGTGCACCCATACACTGAGACAATGGGGATGTTCTATCGGGAACTCACCAAGGCCAGCTGGCCTGGGTCTGAAAAAGCCTGGGTCAAAACTGGTCTCGCTGAACATAGCGGACAAGGAGGACTACTGAGACCTCAAGAACAATGGCAACGGGTTTTTGATTCTACTGGACCTATTGGTTTCGTGGGAGCCTAGGCAGTTTCGTGGATGCTCACCTTACTAGACCTGGATGGAGGTGGGTGGTCCTTGGACTTCCCACAGGGCAGAGAACCCTGATTGCTTTTTGGGCTGACGAGGGAGGGGGACTTGATTGGGGGAGGGGGAGGGAAAGGGGAGGCGGCGGTGGGGAAGAGACAGAAATCTTTAATAAATAAATAAATTAATTAAAAAATGTTATTTTAGTGATAAATGCAGAAAATGTATCAGAATTCAAAACCTGTTACAGATTATGTCTCTGCGAAGCTCAAGGATTTCCTCAAATAGAAAGAACTTCCAGTAGCACTGTTCTCAGACCTCAAGCACTAGACCATTTTCTTTAAAACTTTATGGAGGTTGTTTCCTAATTTTCTGAGAAATCGCCATACTGATATCCAAAGGGGCTGTACCAGTTTGCACTCGCACCAGAAAGGCAGGAGTGTTCCCTTTACTCCACAACCTCTTCAGCATAAGTTGTCTTCAGTGTTTTTGATCTTGGCCATTCTTATAGGTGTAAGGTGGAATCTCAGAGTTGTTTGGATTTGCATTTCTCTGATGGTAAGGGTGCTGAGCATTTCCTTAAATGTCTTTCAACCATTTTAGATTCCTCTGTTGAGAGTTCTATGTTTAGTTCTATACCCCATTTTATTGGATTATTTGTTCTTTTGATTACCAAAAGTGGTATTTCTGAAAATTGGTATCAAGATGGATAAAAGACTGACAAGGTAGGCACATTATTTCCCAGAAGGTGCATGACTGTGAAGATCCCTGGCAGATACTGGGAAGATTAGAATGGAGCTTGGCCCTCCAGGCTAAGCATCACAGTGCTGTATCCACTAGCTCCAAGGTGAGGAGGATTTTCTTCTCTGGGGCTGGTTTAGCGACCCATGCTTTTTTCCTGAATATTTTAGGGGTAAAGGTACAAACAGTTAATTTCCTAGACTAAGACCTGTGTCAAATGAAAGATGAAGGTAAGTACAGAATATTAATAGCTTGTTAGTGTAGAGCAAAGACCAGTAGGTTATATGCTCTTGAGTCTGCTGTGAGAGAATTCATGTTTATCCAGACCTGTTTTTCAGTAAGAACAGACATACTGACTCTCTTGTGCAGTACCTCCTGCTTAGGGCTCCTTTCTTGTCAGTGAGTCCTGTCAATAAGGATAATTGTGAGCTTCATGTAGATTTGAATATTAGAACAAAGTTTGGCTAAGTAAATACTTTTACACCAGGTCCCCACAGTGCGGGAAAAGGAATACAGTTGCCAGTACAGGAAAAGTCAGGTTTAAATGATGATTTATACACTGCTGGGATATTTTGGGATGAATCCCATTATGGAAGGGAGAAACGTCATGATTTCACAAGATTTCTACAGAATTGACAGTGACTATCCAAAAGACAAGTGGTCCTGAAGCTTTGCAAGTTGGGTTCCCCATGAGTTGTTCACTTGTGGTTTTATCTAATGAATCTGTTAGCTGTACATTTACTGCATAATACTTGTGACTCACATCAATTAGCAATGTGATGCTCAGCATCAATATGCTAAGAAGTCATAAGAAATTGCAAATTAGAGTATGAGATATCATTGTATACCTAAAAACTGGCATTAACAGATGCTCATATGGTGTGAAGAACAAAGAACTCCTTTTCAATGCTGAGGTGATACAAAATACTGGATCCGTTTTTGAAGACAATTTGGTACTTAGTTGCATGGTTAACTTTAGGCTTATTATATGGTACAGCAATTGTATATATAAGTGGTTACCAAAATGACCCAAGAACTTAACAGTTATACAAGAAACTATAAATGAATGCATATTAGGTAAGCTCCATTCAAACTTTCCAAAAGTTAGTGATGAATAAATGTGTCACTAGATGCATGAAAAGATAAATAAATCAATACTAATTAGATGCATGAATTAGAGTGTAGAGTGCCCATGAGATGAAATATTATTTTACCATAAAACAACCAATCCACAGAAAGATGTGTAAGAGACATAAATACTTATTTTTGAGTGAAGGGGGCAATATGAAATACTCTATATTTCACAATTATAGTTCTATAGCATTCTAGAAAAGGAAAAAATAAGAAAAGGCTGAAAACTCATTGATAGATGTGGGTAAAAGAAGTGAGAAAAAAAGAAAAGCCCAGTGTTTGCATAGCCTGAGATGAGTGAGGAAGGAAGGGGTGAAAAATGTGCTTGGAGGAGATTTAGGACAGCAAAGCTATGGTGGGGCTCTAAAAACAGACACATAGTATTGTGCAGTCTTTAAACCAGAGAACTTTAGTCTTCCCAGCTATGAATGCCATCAGTTGCGGTAAGCATACCACAGGAATGCAAGATCACATAGGGAGATTCCATGTGCGGGAAGAGCATTGGGGAATTCTGTGTGCTTTCTGGGAAGATTCTCTGTAAACCCAAAACTGTCCTAACTTTGCGCTGACTTCTTTCAGTACAGGAGGTAAGAGTGATAAAGTAACTAGGACATACTGTGAGGGACCTTGGGAGATTGCTTCTTTCTAAAGTGCTTTGTCTTAGTCCACAGATTATTGGAGAAGACTTGTAGGAATCAATAATAAAAGTTACACAATTAGTAAGTAAACTATTCAAATCACAAAATTTTAAATTTAAAGAGGAAATCAGTATGCACACACATATACATATATGAAACTAGTTGTAAAAGAACTAAGCAACAGAGCCTATGGCACTTGTGATTTGGTGCAGTGAATTGACCCGGAGCCAAAAACAGAACCAGAAATATTTCTTGCTTAATTTTTTATCATAGCCAACTTAACTACTCATACTCAATGGAATTGTCATGAATTATTTATTAAAACTTCTAGGGTGGGTGAAGAAGGTGCAGGCAGTGTATGTTTGCTGTCTGTCATGCCACTTAGAAGAGTTCGGTTTGGTTCCTCTTTCCAGCTTTTAGCATTATTTTAAATATTTTAAATTTAGGAATTAATTCTGTGTGAAATTTCATAGAGAACAATCTTGCTGATCAGCATCCATGCTGTCTGCAGGGACCATTGCTGTAGGCAGAGAACCTGAAACATTGAGACCTTGACATTTCCGAGTTGCTGTAAGGACTGTAGAAAGCAGGTTTGGAAAGGCTGAAGATGAGTATTTGTTGTGCTTTCGACATATTACACCCAGAGGACTGCCCCTAATCCCATCTCCTCAGTCCTGTGGGAGGCTCTGAAACCTGTTTTCCTGTGTTGCTAAGTGCCCTGGCTGGGGCCACATCAGTGCCTGTAGAGTAACACACACAGGTGCGTTTGGTATAGAGAGTTTGGATGCATCACGATGGTAGTTTACTGCTAGGCTGTCATCTCTCCTGATATGTCTTACTGCCTGAAGTAGGTTCAGTTGTCTTTCCCAAAGTTCATGTTGATCTGGAAGCTACAATGTGAGCTCATTTGGAAACGGGCTCTTTACAGGTAAAATTATTTAACAGTCTCTAGAGGGTTTCATGTTATTGAAGATGGGCTCCTATTTCCAGGCCCTTAGTCTTTATATGGAAAGCAGAGGAACCAAAACACAGGGAAGCATTTCCCAAAAATGTCGTGTAAATTACAGTAGCACTGGTGACTTTTGGGAAATAAATGAAATTCACGCTGACCGAGAAACTAGAAGCTAAAACGAAGCATACCACCTAATTCTCAGGCTTCATCGGTGAATGTGTAAATACACAAAAATCCAAAATTTCTCTTACAAGCAGGATCTTTCAAATTGTCATTGTAATATAGGTGAATATTTTTTTCCACAAAGGCATACAATTTATATTTGTAAGACAGACCTTTAGCGCTGTTCATCTGTTCTATTACCTCTAAATATAAAACCTCCACATGAAAATTTAGAGTATTTCAGTATTCTTTTGCGAATGATTTTATTTTACAACCATCTACAGCCTAATGATACTTGAAGTCTGTGAGTAATAACTGGCCAAGTTCAGGCAAATGATTCTACCTCCGTTTCTTCGTGAATCACATGGGGGTAATAGGAGTTTCTAGCTGTAGGCTTGTGAGAACTAAATCAACCAAAAGTCATGAAGGCAGATTCAACACATGTGGGGGCCTGGAACCATCCAGGATGTAGTCCTAGTCAGCTGCCTCAGACTTGGATGGGGCAGCCAAATGTAGGAGCATGAGTCTTGACTTTGAATACCTAGAGAGTTACACGGTGGGCCTGAAACTCTTAAGAATGTTTCCTCTTCAAAGGCAATATCACACTACATACGGAAATAATGAAAATAATGAGGTATTTCCTAATCTCATAACTAGTGAGCAAAGAGGCCAAACTCCATGACACATTTTAAACTCTGAATTCTCGCTACATTTCTTATTTAATGCTAATCTATGACAAGGCAATAGATGGGTTATCTACGCCATTAGCTAAAGTATGTTTGAAAAAGAAAAATCTCATTACATTTCCAAAGCAGGATTCACAAAATAGGCTGCCAAAACAGCCACGAGGTTCTAAAAATAATAATAGTGAGTCAAAGTCTAACCCTGTCACAAGCTCTTAGATCTTTCAGACTTAGATTTTCATCCAGTTCACATGTCTCAAAGACATTGTTGATTGCATGTTACGCTAACATTTTTTTTCTAGAGCATCTCTCATGTAAATTTATAACTGTTTCATCAGCCATGTAGTCAGATGCTAAGCTGAATTATTTGCATAATTTAATATGTATAACCTGCCTACCATAGAAGCATTCTTTCAGAGCTGGAAGTCAAATCCAAATCTGCAAAGGCTTCTGGAGGTGAGCCAGTCTGGTCCTCTGAATGGGAGCCCAGAGAAGGGAAACTATTTACTCTTTATCACAGGCTCAAGTAGTGACAACTGTGTTGCAGTGCCTGCTCCCATTCCACCTTCTCTATGCTTCAGCTGCTGCTTCTGTACTTGACAGAGAGGCTCCCCTGGAGTTTGCCAGTGCAGCTATGTCTCCTGCTTGCTCTGCTTCCCAGAGCCGCAGGGCCCTGGGCTCCAGAGCCAGAAAGGGTGTGGCAGCCAAGACAGCAGGTGTATTCCACTGTAAGCTGTGTAGCATACATTAACTCTCTCATACTTCTCTCAGGACAATTAGATAGGTTAGTAAATGTGTAAACGGCTTAGAATGTTAGTGTGTGGTTATGCAGAACCAGTGAATTAATAAAGCTATTGAGAGTCTCAGTTTCCTCAGCTGTAATATATATGGGTGGTGTGTGTGTGATCACACAATAAACAAGCATGATTTATAAGTAGAAAAAGAAAACAACAACTTTGTTTTTTTCCCCTTGTTCTTTTAAATATTTATCAACCAAGGGAAAAATCTTTTCCCATGTCTATGAAAGAATCTTTTTTATTTTTTCTTAAATTATTTCTTTTTTAAAAAAAAATAGCATACCATGTAATGCAAAATCATTGAATAAGGCTAAAGTCTAAAGTACTGCACAATTTGGAGCTGGATATTGTCACACATATCTGTAATCTTTGCATGTAGAAAGGTGAGGTTAAAGGATTGCCATGTGTTTGTGGACAGCCAAGGCTACATAGGAAGATCTTGTTTTCCCATCCCTGCCTTCCCCCAGAAAAAGGCAAGAAAAACAATATACTAATTTAGTTAATACAGATTTCCCAGGCCAGTACAGTTCAATAGGAGCACTCCCTTCTTTACTGAAAGGTCATTCATTCTATATTCTCACTAGAGTCAGGCCCTGGCTGGGCATAGTTACAGGAAGCCACCTATGAACACCCCCACTTTTCTTCCAATCCCCATTCATGCTTCTCTGATGATCTCGGGGCTATGGAGAGTGGGGCAGGAAAAAGAGAGAAGCTCCAAATGGGAGGAATAATTCCAAGAAGAAAATGCTGATTAGTCTGATTTGATCATGTGAATGTGTGCTGAGTGATCCTACTGTACCTGATAGACTTGTGCAATCAGTACACAACAATCAACACAGCAAAATGGGCTGGACATTGTCCTACACTCCAGAAATCTCCAACAGGAGCTCCATCATCCTCATTTGCTGAGCAAGTTCAAGGGTGGCTGGACTACCTGAGACCCCATTTCACACTCTCTTTCATTTAAATACCTGAGGTGAGATTATTAATTTGGTCATTACTCATCCTCTCCATGTGTTAAGTTGCCATTCTATGCCACATGAATATATACAATTAGATTGTAACGAAAGAAAGGTGTCTGGGGTAATTCATTCCCACTGTAGGTTTTGTGCCCTTTAGAGACTTCTCTTCCTGAACTGTCCAGCTGTAACTTTATCAGCTCCATGGTGGATTCTACTCTATAGACCTCTGTTGGCAATTCTCTACTTACTACCATGTCCCCTTACATTGGACTTGCAAGGACTCTAGGCTGGTTTCTCTTATCATGTGACATTCTTTGGAATCCATGGTCTCTCCTTCTCCAACTTTGGAAGAGTTTGTCAGTTAAAATGCAACCACACAATGGGCTATCCCCCTTTGCTTCCTAACTTTCAGTGAGACTGTGTTTTAACATTGCTAATGTGCCCTCTAGTTCAGTGGGAAGATCAAGGCCTCCAAAGGATCCCACTAAGCAGCTTTTATACAGGCTTAAGATGAAAGAAAAAAAGATTAAACTTTTCTTCTACCCTCATATATCTGTGTCTTTTTCATAGAATGGAAACCCTTAGAACCAGCTTCTGCATCGTCTGTTTGCATACTGCCATTTCCCTTCTGATGTGGCATTCCACTCTGTATGCTACGACTATATTTTATTATGATAGGTTGCTAAAGAAGCTGTTTTGTTCAATGGCTTAGTGGAGTAAAGCCAGATGGGAAATTTGAGAAGAGATATAGAGAGAAAGTAGGCAGAGTCAAAATGGTACCAGGTAGATGCTGAAGAAGGACACGTCAGAACCCTTACCAGTAAGGCACAGCCTCATCCAATACACAGATTAATAGTAATGGGCTAATTTAAAATGTAAGAGTTAGGTAATAAGTAGCCTGCGCTAATATGTCAAGCAGTATTGTAATTAATATAGTTTCTGTGTGATTATTTGGGAAACGAAAGAGCATACTCCATCTCTGCCTACACCCTTTTCTGTGCTGTGATTTTTGTCTAGCTTGAATTTGTGCAGCTCTTTGGAGTGAGTTCTGATGCAGTTTTATTTATTTATTTTTTCTTTTGAGGCAGTGTCTTATGTAGCCCAGGCTACCCTGGAACTCTGTATAGCTGAGGCCCTCTTTGAAATCTTTGTCCTTCTACCTCCATCTTCACTGTACTGGCACGACAGACATATTTGTTGTTACTGCTAATCTCTAAAATATTAACACTCAGCTTCATCATCCTGTTATTTAACGGATCTATTTTAATATTCTAACGATGCATTTTTCTCATAAGAATGAGAAAACAAATGTACACTAGGCTCCTAAGGCCTCTTTAAAATAAAGGTGTAAGCTCTGGGCTTAGTACTGATAAACTGCATTGGAAAGAACATTCTAAAGGTTTCCATGTAGTGATATGAAGGGAGTGAACTATGAGTAGGAGAGGTCTATATTTTATGTAACATTATTGAGGGGCACTCTCTGTTCCCAACTTGATACAGTTAACATCATCTGGTTCCAATATTGCAGAGCCAATATCTTATTGACCTGAGCTGTAGATAAGCTGGATAACTAAGAAGCAGCTGCAAGTAGAATACAGACTTTGTTTAGCCCTGTCTGCCTCTCTTACCAATATCAAAAGGTCCAACTCCCCTAGTTAACACTCACCAAATTAGGTGTTTTGCCCACTTTGCTATTTTTAATACTAAATAGCTTCTTTCAGGTGAGTTAACAGGTATCGTATTATAACATGTACAAGCATTTAGTAGATGTGATGTTTGCTTTGCTGTCATTTACTTCTGTTTTTTTTTCTCACTACACAGACTTCATATAGAAACACTTGCTCTGAATTTTCCATGGCAATCTCAGCAAATGCCCGTAGTGAATAAATAATACTATTTTCTGGCGGCTTTTATTTTGGAGAATCTCTGCCTTATTCTCCCTTTCTAGGTGAGAACGTAAAGGGAAGATTTATCCTGCAATTTCAGTGACTCACTGGACACAGGAAATGATCCACATTAATTCTACCTGCCTTTATTTTTTTTTTCAGGCTTATCTTCTAAAAGAGTATATGAGTTGTCACAAGAGGTAATTAGGATGTATTAACCTTGAGGCATCCGTTTTGGGTCTGGTGTTTGTAACTGTCTTCTTCAGCCTGTATAATTATCGGGCTGATGGTGATCAATCATGAGGCTGCTGATGACAGGCATTTTTCAACGTTTTCAGGGCTACTTTTTAAGAGTCACTTCTTCACATCTTAACGACTCAAATCCTTGAATCAATCCTCTGAGCAGGAAGGGCACAGGGGGAGAGACAGAGACAGAGACAGAGAGCAATTTCCCAGCTTGCCCTCAAGCTTTCACTTGGAGATGGAATCCCTCCATTTATTCGTGTTGCTAGCAATTTTGAAAAAGAAGTTTTATGGGATCAGAAGTGAATTTTCCAGAATAGTGACATTCTCAGTGTAGGAGATCCATGCATTCATTCATTTAGTATATACGGGCATACACTCCCTACCCATGTACATCACACACACACACATGTGCATGTGAAAAATAATTCCTTCCTAAGGACACTCTTAATGTGATTGACTTGCTCTTCAGTCTCTGGGGAGTCTGATTTTGTATCCTACACTTTTTGTTTTTCTCTCTCTTTTGCTTCACATCCAGCGTTTCAGCTGATTTCCAAAATTTATTCGCTGCCTTGTCCTTATCTGTGAAGGTCTTGTAAAAGAGGTGTAGATGTAGAGAGGCGATGTTTTGATCCTGAAATCTGGGAGAATTTTGTCTTCAAAGCAGGCTGTGAAAGTGGTGTTTCCCCAAATTCAGCAGATCACAAATCAAGGGACATTACAGTGGGAAAAGATCTCCCCACTAAAGAACTGGCAGTCAGTGGTCAGTCTTCCTCTTGGGCTATCCCAGTAATGAATACCTAACCCCTGCTCAGGGTGTCTATCAAGCAACTTAGAATTTGGTGAAAGTATGTCACGACTTATGTTGTCATGTGTCTTCCTTTCAATTTAGCTCAAGCAGGGAGAGATTGTGCTTGAAAGAACAACAGGAATATACATATCAACATGCAGCCTTGTGTCCCATAGTTGGAGATTTATATTAATTGGTGTAGTGGTTTCTGGCAATAAGGTTCCAGTTTCTACATCCAGATTCAGTATTTCGAGGAGCACATTTTGACACAGCAACTCCAGTCCGATGAAGTGAACTCATAATACACACCACTTCCCTTTCTCCTGTTGATGAAAGTACAAAGCAAGGCCTGAAATGAAATGAACCTTCCATGAGGCTTAGCTGCCTCAAAACAGCAATAACAGTTATTGGAAATTTTGGGAGTAGATCGTGTTTATCTGAAATGTTTTAGTTTTCATTTCAGATTTGTCACTGAGTGATTATTTCATTTTCAGATGTCTCCAAGGAACTTGGCTGTCACTGTTTCTTTTTCTTCAGCACTCTGAACTTCCAAGACTCCCTATCATTTTTATTAGTCATTCTTAACATTGCTGAAAGGCAATAATATTTCTTCCTTTTTTTCCCACCCAGGATATCCCAGTCCTGGAAAAGAGAATGAATAAGAACAGGTTTGCTTCTGGAACTCAATCTCCCTCCTGTCATAACGTTTTAAGTGATTTTAAGGAATCTTACCTCAAGACACTGATCCTTTATGACTATTCTTTGTGTTACCCGCCAAACCTGATGTCCTCAGCTTCTCCTGTTTCTTCCATATCGCGCACTTTGAGAGTCACTCCAATGAACACTAAATTGTGTTTGATTGCTTCTAACATATTCAAATATTTTGAGTGAGCTGGTGTAATTTGGGGATGAGGCACAATATAGCAATGTTTGGGATTATTATACCTGAAGGTTCAAGAACAAATAGGTTAATCAAGGTTGATAAACACTTAAAGTATTGCCAGGAAGAAGGAAGTCAAAGGGACATGTTAAGCCAATGTTTTTATTTTCCTTTTCTAATAAGTTTTGAGAGGTTTTTTTTTTTCAAAAGAGCAAATGTGCTAGGTTCTCTTCCCTTGGTGTAATAAATAGTGATGAGTCCCTTACAAGTGGTTGACTGTGTTGGGACCACCTTCCCTAGACTTCAGTGCTTATTTAAATTGATGTGTTGGGGCCTTGCAGAGTGACAATGCCTCTTTTGCTCATAAACTGTCCATCATGTTTTGTGTCCAGAGTTAATGACTTTGAGATGACATTTTGGAGTGAGATTTGTAGTCTGTCTAATTGATTGTTCATGGTCCAGATTTCTAAAGAACCATCCCCACAGCGTGGAATGAGATGGTCTGCCAATATCCTTGCTGAGCAACTCAGAATGGCAAGAAAACCCATTCATCAATTTAATTTATCTCTATGTGAGTCAGGATTAGTGGAACTCTAACGTCCCATCAACACCGGCTTTATTTCCCTGGTATTCCTCTCACCGGATTTTTATATTTTCTTACATTTTTTTCACTTAAATTTCAACCTACTATATAGTTCTTTCCCATAATATAGTAGGATTTGTAGGTTACATAAGTGTGGAAGTGTATTTTTCATTTATATCATCTTTGCTGAAAGTGAGAAGAATACACAGAGTGGGCGAGGTATTAATTCCTGTTAGCCTTTTCTGTTTGGGTCTATTGATTCCTATAATGCACTCAGGTCTTTATTTTCCCCTAGTAGTCTTCATGGGTCATCCTGTGACTTTTAGAAATTTAGATTGGGTTTTTATTTTCTTTTCTTCTCGGTTAATTTTTCCAAATGATAGAAGGGCGAAGAGACATTCTATGCAATGTTGCTGTAGGATAACATGTGAAAAGAATCTGAAGAAAGTCCCATTTCTTGCTCGTGAACTGATTTAACTGTTGCCAACTAAGGTGCAGGAAATTAAGCCCGCATTACATGCAGCCCGAGGCTCCTTGGAGAGAAGGAAAATGCTTTCACTTTCCAATGAGCTCTGGGAAACTGTTCCAAAACCACCAGGAAAAGCTTTGTTTGTCTAAAAAGGAGCACTGTGGTCATCAGCGTAAAGGGCTTTGAGTTTTATCCTGTGAAAAGCTTCCATGGAATAAGCCAGCTCTTGACTCCTTTGACCTTGAGATGCAGGAGAGTATGTCACCCAGAATTGAAATTGTAACCCTTCACAAATTATTCTTTTTTTCTGAGGTATTTCAGGATTATCAACCTTCTGCCTTAGAAAAGTAATACATAGTCACTAACCCAAATACTGCCATTTATCATCAAAGCAAAGGTGCAGTAACATTTCTTTTCCTAACACAGGCTTGGTAACAGTGTTCAAACATTTTGACTTCTTTCTCTAACTCATGGAAATTTTCCCTGACACTCTCACATGCTGGGGAAGTAGCCATGTGGTGGTGACTTTCCTTGTTAGAATTGCAGTGATAGTAAAAGGGAAGAGAGCCTTAAACATTCAGTGGTATAGAAATTATTACATAAATTTAGACATGCAGAGGTTAAAAAGGATAGTCATTACTAAGTAAGAGTTATTGTATCACCAACAGTGGTGTTGAATGCCTGTATTCTCAATGCTCAAGAGGTTCTGGCAATAGGATAGCTGTGAGTGTGATCCTCCTCCTGGCTTGAAAAGGCTGATAGAATTTTAATAGACAGAAAAGGGATGAGGAGGTTGGACTTCCACCTGAAAGAAACATCAATTTATTGACAATTTTCTTTGTGCAAAATATTGTACTAATTAATAATTTTCTTTTTATATTTAAATAACTTTTTTCATTTATTTTACATACTAACCTGTTTCCCCACCCTCTTCTCCTACTGTCCCCTCCCCTTTCCCATCTATCCCTGTGCCCATCCACTCCTCCTCCATCTTCACTCAGAAAGGGCCAGGTCTCCCATGGGCTTGCACAAAGCATGGCACATCAAGTTGAGGCAGGACAGAGTTCCTTCCCTCATGCTGAGGATGGGCCAGATAATCCAGCATGGGGAACAGATTATGGTAATTAATCTACCTCAAGACTCAGCTGTACCAATTTTAGGCATATAACTAAAGGACATATCATCATATAACAAGGACACTTACTCAACTATGTTAATAACAAAAGCATTATTTGTAATAGCCAGAACATGGAAAAACCTAGATACCCCTCAACTGAGGAATGAATAAGGAAAATGTGGAACATTTACACAATGGAGCACTACTCAGCTGTAAAAAATATGATGGCTTCATGAAATTTGCACCCGACTAATAAATCATTTTCAGTGAGCCATGTTTTAGTCTTCCCCCACAACATGGAGGAAGAAATGCAAAGTTCAGTTTATTTCAGACTCAAAGGGAAAACAATAAGGAAAGTTACCAAAGTCTTTGTGAAGTGTATGGCACATGGCTGGTCTTTCTCAATGGACCATATGGAACACTGTATTTACAGGAATAATGTCTATTGTTTGTTAAAGGGCCAGACAGTAAATACTCTAGGCATTGTACACTACACAATCTCTTTTACAATTACTCAACTGTAGGCCCAAGACAAACTGTGTGACTCGAGTGAAGGACTAGCCATGACTATGAGAATTATACAAAATTGAAATTTGTCTAATTTTTTTATTTTATAAAATGTTGAGAAATATTAGAAACACTTATTGATAATAGATTTATGAAATCAGATGTTTGACCTGGATTTGCTGAGTGAGTATAGTTTACTGACCTTTAATAGTATATATCAAGTGTTTTAATGGTGTTTATCACAGACAATAGTTAACAAAGAAGAAGAAACCCTACTGTTTGTGAAAAGCTGTTGTACCACACAACATTTGACTCCTTTGTGTGGATTCCAGTCTATGTGAATAACCCCAATTATAACTGAGGACTCTATAGTTTGAGGGGAACAGTGGCCCCAAACTTTAACACTAAAGAATATGATACTGTTCCATTTAATATAAGGAGTTCACTAAAACATAATGTTATGAACTCAACCGAGTTAAGTTTAGACTCTGACCTAAGTGTGGTAGTGTATGCCTTTAATCTCAGTACTATAGCGGCAGAGGGATGCCACAAGTTGGAGCCCAGCATACCATATTTAGTGAGTTCCAGATCAGCCAGGGATACATAGCAAGACTGTCTTCTAGATGAAAATTAAAATCTGTTATTAAACTAAGAAATGTTCCAGGCTTGCTCTTGAAAAGAAGCAAAGTTGTGTTTTTGTCAATTTTGAACAAGATACTTTTTATATCCCCCCCTTATCTTTAGTTATATTCCTATTGATAAAAAGTCTTAAATTTTGACTATTTGGAAAGTGAACACAATGTTGATCTGAAGATATCCCAAGAAAATAAGATGTCCACTATATGTGCATATACTCGGAGAGACCCTTTACTCCTGTCCATTCAGACCCTCTCTCTTATAGAGACAGAGGTAAATCAGCCAGGAGTAGACTGTGGGTGCTAGGAACATTTGGTATAAATGCCAATGCTAGGAGTGAAAATTCTATCCTTTTTGGTCTAGAAGGATAAAAATAACATGTATACTACAGATATCCAAGGAATTCAACATAAATTAAAGGGCCCTAGAGTTCTCTTCATTGGCCCATAAATTCCTTAACTAAACAATTGTCTATCAAATTATTTTGGCTTAATTAGTTATTCAAAACAGTCTAATAATTAAAAACATGAAACAATTATATAATGAAACTATGAGATTACTTAATTCAGTCCTTTGCACCAGTTACTATCCCTGGCTTTCAGGAAATAATAGAGTTGAACACAAACCTATGCTTCCATACCTCAAATAGAAGAAAAGAGTTAATGCTAATGATTGTAACTCGAAGTAAAAACACAATTTGGAAGGAAAGGTTTTGTTTTCTACTTAAATTAACAATATTATGCCATTTCATAGAGTCTTGTCTTAACATTTGGAAATTTTTAAAACCTAAATTACCTTTTTCTCTCTAATGAATAAATATGTATATGGAAATGATTTTAGGAATTTTCACTCATTTTAATAATATATTAACTCAAAAAAGTAGATTACCACTCAAGTGAAAAAAGGCGAGAAATATTGGTGGTATGAATGATGGGTGATATATCTCTACCACACGCTGTTGCACAGTGTAATTTTTGAGACAGACAATGTGAAGAAATTAAGAGCAAGGGTAAAGATGCCTGATGATCACGTGACAAGAGGGTAATTTTATTAAAAGAAAAATGAAGTGGTGGAAGCGGAGGGTGTTTTTTTTTTTTTTTTTTCAGCACAACAGACTTACAAGGAGCAGGTCTCACCAACACGGGGAGGGACAGTGTCATCCTGGCTATCTTGTACATCAGAGAACCAAGTCTCCAAAGCTTGAAAATAAGTTTATTTTGTTTCAGTTAGATTATGTAATTGATGCATGTGCATGTGTGGGTGTGCAGATGTGCAGCAGTGACTATGACTAGGTGTGTGTTCCTGTGAAGGCCAGATGTTGGCACTTGGTGTCTTTCTTCATCCCTTTCTACTGTATTTACTGAGATAGGGTCTTTGCTGGGGACCTCTGGCTCTGCCTCCTAAGTAGTGGGTCTAAGCCTTCCTGGCTTTTGTTTGGGATCTGGGCACCCAAACTCTGGTCCTCTCTCATATGTGGGAAATGTTCCTTCTACTTACCAGCCCTCCTGTCTCTGACACTATGTTTCAAGCAGCAGTTCCATGCTATGTGACTAGATCACTTAGTCCTCTCAATGGAAACTTTCAATCCACAGATGAGTGTAAGTCATTGGAGTTTTCTGACTAATTTGTAAATTTCTTCTCATCAAGGATGGGAAATCTCTCAAACGTAAGAAGTTAGTTTCTTCTCAGTACCTATTGTTTATAGTAAGTCAAGTACTTCTCTCTGATTTAGTCTTTTAAGTACTAACTCCCTAAGACCCATTAAATTAGAACACATGAGATTTTTTGATATCTTATAAAAAATGTAAATTCTTCATGTTTCATTTATTACATAATATTACTTGTTTAAGTGTCTGTAGCCAGATCTAAGTTCTTTGAAAACTCCTTGTAACACTGTAAATTTTAGTACTTGATATTGCAACAGAAGACATTGTATTAAACACTTACCCCCAAAAGAACTTTTAAAATATCTCTCTAGAAATTAACAAAGTGATCTGCAGCTCAGAGGCAAGGGGAATTAAGAGCAAACTTTATGCCTCCCCGTTGCCAGCTTACTTGCTTAAAGCAAATGTCAGAGGTAGCACGTGGGGAAACTTGCAATGCTTTAATTTACATGTATAGAGTCAGCACAAAATTAATAGCAGTCTGTCACCAAGGACCGGTAGGTAATTGCTGGGTTTTTATGTTGAGCAAATGAGTGTGGATTTTAACAATACTCTTTGAGGACCCTTTTGGGCACCCCCTCTCTTTTCCCTTGGGCATGCCATTTCATGAACACATTTTCTAGTTCTTTAACCACCAGCGTGGTGGCCCCTGTTGTCTTTGGCAGTTACCGCCCATCTTAGAAAAATCAAGTAGGTGCTTTCACAGAAACACAGGCCAAGGCAAACTCTCCATAGACTGTTGTCGATGCTTTTTCCTTCACACACTTTCCCCCATCAAGGACAAACGCTTCACCGCGCTCTCTTGGTTGATAGAGAAATGAAATGACTTTGTGTTTTGTGAAATTGTATAACACACACAATTGCTGTGAGGAGATCGAATTCGTTGCACAAATTTGCCTGCAACCGATAAAGCAAAACATGCCTTCTAGTGTGAACAACAGACTTTTCCTCTCTTTGCCCTTCACATTTGTGGCAGAGGACATGATTTTTCACTTGTTTCTGAATGTGCCCTCAGTGTTTCCATATCTGCATAGACACAGACACACACACACAGACACTCATACATGCATACACACATGGAAATGGGATATGGAATTATTTCAGTAGCCATATTTGAGTCTGGGGTATTAATGTAACTAGATGTTAAACTTACCAATAAGTAAATCAATCAACCCCCTTCCCTTCAAAGTCATACACGTATGCATACAAAGCTTTCCATTAGAGTAAAATACTACAGTTGAAATGTCGGCACGGAACTGGATTGTCATACTTAGAGTATCTTAACTTTAACAGGGTCATTCCAGGGCAGGAGAACTGCCATGTGTTTGAGGCTAGGAAGGGATAGGTAGTGATCCAGGCCGATGTATCCTGCAGATTGCAAGGCTGACTCAATAAACAAACAACTAGAGGAAAAAATGGACTGTCTTACTTTGTCACTCGCTATTACAGTCTGTTAGCTTCACAAATCCGGAGACAAAAGGAAAGGAGCCGTCAGAGCAGTAAGCCCATGTTTCTGGGTAGACTAATGAACTCTGGCTCAAGACTTGAAACCAAAACCTTTAGGTGAATCAGGCTAATATAAAAGCTGTCTTAATTACAGTTAAGAAGTAACAGCAAATCAATTTTATATTGGGGGAGGGTCACCATAATATGAGGAGTTGTATTAAGGGGTCACAGCATTAGGAAGGTTGAAAACTTTTGATGTAAATGAACCTGGAATATGCTACAACCTATGTTGTAAGCTCAGGCTGAATCTGTTTTCCTCAGTAAAAGAGTGCCAACAATGAAGACATTTAGAGATGAGGGACACAGTGAGAAGAACATAAGATCTCTTCCCCAAGATAAGCTTGTCGTAACACAGAATGCTGACAGTAGACCAGGACTCTTAGGTTTTGATGAGATCATTGGCCCCACACCATGACCTATTTGTAATCTTTCTTTCTTTCTTTCTTTCTTTCTTTCTTTCTTTCTTTCTTTCTTTCTTTCTTTCTTTATTTTTCTGCATCTGATACATATATTTTAAATATGGCTTAAGCCATTTCTACACTTTTGTAGAAAGGAAAGTTTCATACTACATATTCTGTGAAAGTGAGTGTCTTCCTTATTGCTTGGACCAAATACATTAAAACTACCTTCAAGTTACAGATTTTCTCTAAATAATAAAGTATAAAGTGCCAGGCGGTGGTGGCGCACGCCTTTAATCCCAGCACTCGGGAGGCAGAGGCAGGCGGATCTCTGTAGTCTGAGGCCAGCCTGGTCTACAAGAGCTAGTTCCAGGACAGAATCCAAAGGCTACGGAGAAACCCCGTCTCAAAAATCCAATAATAATAATAATAATAATAATAATAATAAAATAAAGTATAAAGCATGCCTTCCTTTATCTTTAAAAATTTCCTTTTTTTCTTTCTGATGAAAATCAAGTGTTCCTGCACATGTTTGGACATAGCATGGTAGGGGTTTGTTGAATTTTCCCCTCCACATTCAGAATGCCCTTGTTTTAGCAGTAGTGGCAACATAATTGTGTTCAGATCACTCATTTCTCTTGTTTTTGTATTTTATGAAAATAATTGTTGCCTGCATCTCTTGTGCTAACAACTTGCTTTATAACCATGCAACTGTGCCTCAGCATCGAATTTATGTTTCTTGCTCATCACCCTAAGTGATAAAAATACAATGTGACTGCTAACTTATTATACAACATTTACATTGTAAAGATTTCCCCATTCAGTCTCCCAGCAAAGCCTTCTCCAATCTGAGATGGATATTTCCCGAGTCTGAGTCTGTTTTGCAGCCACATTAATCAAGCTCTGTTCCATGTTCCATGACCTTGAAAAAGGAACTCAATAGAGGAGTCATCCTTGAGCTTCTAATGAATTGACACAAGGAAAGCTGTTCTGGTTGAATCTTCAGTGCAACCAACTAATTTCTTTAGATTCTCATGAGAATTACTTTTTAAATCCAGTATTAGTGTATATTCAGCTGAGTAACTTCCAATTATATAAGAAATATTGATAGTCAGATGGCAGGAGTAGATATATAAGCGCACACATTTGACACATGTGAGAAATTTGGTTCATGGCGGGCACTTGCTTTCTAGAATTGCTACGTATTGATTACAACATGGAAGGCTTACAAGAATCTTAAGAAAACAGATGTTTTTTTCTTCTGCTTTGGCGACAGCTGTTGTTTGCTCTGGGCATAAGAACATGTCCAAAGGAGACTGTTAGCAAGGTAGTCTTTTCTCCTCTAAGAGACCCAAGTAACCAGAACATTTGTTTCCCCAACCAATTGACAGAACCAACCCTAAGACATGATTCAGATGAACTGCACTTAGACATCATTGCACTAATGGTGAAATCAAGATGGCTTTGGCACTGAATGTATGAAGAAAGCTGTTCTATTACTATGAAATGAAAAAATTCGAAACTTCCAAATGAAGTTCAAGATTTAAGAGAAATGGTTTTAAGATTTTGGAAGGCACATTACAACAGGAAATATGTGTTCAATTGACACAGGGGTCCGGGCACCATGTGTCTCTTTGTTATTTGGGGAGAGGACATTTAGATCATGGGCAGATTCTGTTTTGATTGCTGTTGAAGCTAAATAACACGCTTAAAATATTGAGATGTGCATTAAAAACCTTAGCTCTGTTATCAAATGCTAATGCTAAAATTGTGGCAGGGATTGAAAACTAAAGAGAGTACCCCAAAATAATATGAGTTGGTCCTTAAAAAAGCCAGTAAACTCCAGGAAAAGGAGAAGGCATTCTGTAGCAACAGTATGCAAGATTTCTGAGGATGATAGCACCAAGTCCCTGAGACTCTCACACTTTGATCTATCAGAACATAATTATACCTTATAGGCTTATGGAAAATAGAGTCATATTGCTGTAAGCCCAAACTTCAAAATAGAAATGGTAAAGGCAGAAATTAACTTCCAATTGAGCTCTAAACATACCCAAGCCAATTAAATAAAGCTACCAAAACTTAAAGCAACACTATCCAATTTGCTTTTGTTAAAGAATTTTCATGATTATTATTTAATTTTTTAATTTTATTATTTTAAGTACTTCAATGCTTACTTTATATATGTCTGTGTACCATGTGCATGGCTGGTGCTCATGGATGCCATAAGAAGGTGTTACCTCCCTTGGAACTGGATTTATAGCAGTTGTCAGCTACTATGTGTGTGCTTGGAATTGAACCCAGGTTCTCTGGAAGAGCAATCAGTGCTTTTAACTTATGAGTCATCTCCCTAGCTCAATTTTAATTATTCTTATACTGTGCCATTTGTCTCTGCATCTATCCATAAATAAGTACAACAAATAATTTAAATAAAACTATCTCCAGTAAAATTTTTATAACACACTTTACTATATGGTACTGTTACAAAAGAAGCAATATTTTTATTTAATTATTTTTTAAATTAAGTTGGTTTAGCTATAAACTATTTTAAGGAAGTAAAAATAAGGGGTTAAGCATATTTTGACACCAAATTTATTGGATATATGCTATAAACTACATTAAATGACATGCAAATCAGCATGTATCATTTTTGTAAATAAGAAAAAAGGGTGTATGTGATTTACTTATCTGTCTTACTTAAAGAATATTTAAATGTTTAAAACAACCATAACCAGGGGTTGGGAAGATGGCTCCTTTAGTAAAGAAAGTGCTTGCCTTTAAGGCAGGAGGGGCTGAGCTTTCCTGACCCCGTGTGGAGAGGTCAGGCACAATGAGAAGGCACTTATGTTCTCGGCAACAAAGAGGAAGGACAGAAGGATCCTTGGAACTTGCTGTTCAACTAGTCTAACAAAAATTTGTAGAGCCCCAGATTCCATGAGCTATCCCAATGAAATGGTGTCTGTTTTGGCCTGAGTGTGTTATTGAGTGTGTGTGTGTGTGTGTTTCAGTTACAGAGACATTTGTTATATAATTCTTCCTAGGGAGATGTAAAGAAATGTCTATTCACCCCAAAGAGGTACCAAGAGGTTATCAAAGGGATTTTATTCAATTCCACTTTGATACAATAGTGAGTTAATCCGGGTTATTTACAGGAGGACAAGTGATTCAAAGTTCCTTTGCCCAAGAGACCCACACAGTCATGGAAAAAATCCCAACCTATAGCTCATCTTGTACTTCCCATATACCCTGACATGTCTCAATGCTGTGTGCAACTCAGTGAAAGTATGGCTTGGCATCTGACATGAGGGTCCCTTGGCCCTTCTAACCTCCTAGGCAGGAACGTTAGCATTCTTGTGAGTATTGCCATGGGCCTACCTACCTTCTACTGTTCAGTTCATAGCTCCTGGATTATGGGCAAGGTCTTTGTTGACCACCACAGCAACTCTGCTTCATCATGGCCAATGGTCATGTCATGCCTAGAGGAAAGAGCTTTTCTACCAGAAAATATAAAGCAATAAAAGGATAAATTACTGTCAAAATGTCCTTTTACTTTGCTATTATATAGTTAGCCCAGTTTTATAAATCCACAACGGAAAATCCAAAACAAATGACTTAGTCACAAAGGACGTGTGCTTTTCTGTAGCCAGTTGAAGATTATTGTGAAGGAAAGAGGACATGACAAAGGCCAACTTGCCATGCCTTCTCTTCCCAACAATGACCCTGAATATTTCTGGCTATAAATTCGTCATCTGGAAGAGCTCAGCATTGTAAGGCATCACACAAGTGACTTGTACTTTCCCGCCACACCACGAACGGTGCAACGAAGCTCTATAAATCTCGCTGAATGGGCTGCTTTACCTCATTTTCGTGAAATGCCAACCAGAGCTCTGTCAGGCTGGCACTCATTAGATGCTGCATTACCCCGAGAAGGCCATTAAAGGCCACTGGAGGTGTTCCACCAGCTTAATGCACAGACCTCTTGGAAAATGTATGTGCATAGCTCTGTCTACAGCCCAGGTATCGGATCTCTCTCTTTCATATTGAGGAGGCTGTCAGACACGGGGAGCACGTAAGCTGAATTCTAGGCAAATATAATTTTCCGAGGTTGCTTTTAAACAATAATGGTATGTTTACCTTTATGACTCATCAGAGGTTGTAAGTGGGAAAGTGGAAATAATAACAGAGAATCAAGTCGTGTTTATATTTGATATGTAAAACAGGAGATGACTGGATGCAGTTTTTACCACACTATGAATTGCAATTCATTATTAAAATATATGCTGTTATTTACATCAGCATGATTCCCATAGTGCATTGAAAATTCAAACTTTTATAAGCACCGTAGCACTCCTCCCTCTGTAAAAATCAGCTTAGGTGTGCCTAATGCACAGTACTGGGACTTTTTCCCTCTCCAGATCAGGCCACATTGTGATGTGCAAGCCTTACTCCTAGACCTCGTCATGGGCCTTTTCTGGATGTAAGTGGGAAATCCACATCATTCCTAATAGTGTTATTTATAATTAATATCACTTATAAATATTAATACTATTAATATTAGCATTAGAAATGTTTGTATAATTAATGTTGTCATCACTAATGTCTCTAGTATACATATTCTTAGTATTAATGTTTAACTCTGTGGTTAATTTAACAACAAGTAGCCTTACTCGCTGTGTAATAATTAAGTGCTTAGTCTGAGATATTTTTGTTTGTTCTTACCATAGTTCCATAGCCATTTCTGGGAGGAATGTTCTTCTTCCTCCTTCTCCTCCTCCTCCTCCTCCTCCTCCTCCTCCTCCTTCTTTTTCTTCTTCTTCATCATCAGCTGTCACATTTCCCTACCCACCCAATTTTGTGTTCTGTATGTTTTTATATTCATACCCATCAAGTCCAGGTTGTGCTATGCATATATAATGTGGCCTTCCACTGGAGTGTGGTAGACTTGCCTGGAACTATATGCTTAAAGAAAAATGACTACTCTTCTCCCAAAATCTAACTGTGGCTCCTTGGTTATGAGTGGAATTTCTTCCTAACCCCCCTCTCCATGTTGAGGTTTGGTCTGGCTTGGGCTTGTGCATGTCATAACAACTGATAGTTCATAGGTGCAGTAGCCTTGCTGTGTTTCATAGATACTGTTTCCTTGTAGTCTTCCACAGCCTCTAGGACTTATATTCTTCACTTTCCCTCATTCACAGTGATCCCTAAGCTTTCAGGAGGGGATGTGTGATGTAGATGTCACAGTTAGGGCTGGGCATTCCACAGTATTTTATGCACTGCACCTTGGCCAGTGGTCTATTTGTTAATCACCACCGACTTCAAAAAGAAGATTCTTTTGTGAGGTCTAAGAGATGCATTAATCTGCCTGTGTAACAATCACCCATTAGCAGTTGCTTTATTCCCATTTAGCAGAGTAATACTATGCTCTCCCTAAGGTCTGTGATCTGTCCATCCAGTTTCCTGGTCCAAATAATGATGCCAGGTGTGCATTTCATTTTGTAGAGTGGCCTTCAGTACAATGAGATAGTGGATTGGCTGTTCACAAGATGTTGGTGCTAGTGTTGCACCAGTGGACATATCTTCCCAGGCCAGACATTGAAGCTCACAGGAGCCCCAGCTTGTTAAGACCGATGTTGCTTTCTTTCCTCTGGTAGGGTTCATAGCACCTTCAAGGACAAAGAAAAGAGCATGTCGGGATGAAGCTTCCAGATCAGCAACAGCTTGATTATCTCCTCGTTCTGTTACTCAGTTATGTGATACCATTAGTGGCAGAGTCACATGTAAAGTTCTGGGAGTAATCAGTATTATCAGCAATACCTTTTAATATTTCAGATCTGTGGAAACCTCACTGACCAACAAGGTAACCCCAAAAGTAACCCTTTCCCCCACACTGAGCTTTTTACTTGCTATTCTGTGGTATTTTATGAGAGCTTTGTGGTCTTGTTACAGGATTTTAACTCTTCTCTCTCTTTCTCTCTCTCTCTCTCTCTCTCTCTCTCTCTCTCTCTCTCTCTCTCTCTGTCTCTCTCTCTGTCTCTGTCTCTCTCTCTCTCTCTCTCTGTGTGTGTGTGTGTGTGTGTGTGTGTGTGTGTGTGTGTGGTGACAAAGGCTTCAGATCCCAATTGCCAGAGATCCCAGGCTTCTGTTGCCTCCTGAAATTCAGGGTGTATTTCTCCTTCAGTGAAAAAAAAATGGAGACAACATGATTTCTTTCCTGTTATCTCTTCCTTTTCTCCTTCCTTTTTTCCTCCTCCCTCCCTCCCTCCCTCCATCCCTCTCTCCCTCCATCCCTCCCTTCCTCTTTTCATCCTTCTTACCTTCTGTATTTCCTTCTTTCCATCCTTTCTTTGTGTTTCTGTGTGCAGGTATGTGTGGGTGTATTGTGTACGCATGTGTGCACTGAGACCACAGGTTAACACTAGCATCTTCCTCTGTTGCTGTCCACCTTACTTTATGAGAGCTGGTCTCTTACTGAATGTGGGGCTAGAAGATTCAGCTGGACTACTGCCCAGTGTTCCCCAGAGATCTTCCTATTCTGCCTCCCTAGCACTGGGGATATAGACTCACAATGTCCTACCAGACTTCTCATGGGGGTGCTAGTCATTGGCTCAAGTTCTCATGCTTCCATGGCAAGCACTTCGCCATACCAATTTGTCAATGTGTTTATATTCAATTGGTTTGAAATGATCTGTGAGCTCATTAATCAGACAATAAATAAATTGTCAAGGAATAATATTTCATACTTTTACATAGCTAAGCTGTCAGTAGGATTGACTTTCTTTTTCTAGTTTTCTTTGGCAGTAAGACAAAATTCATTTCCTCCAGGATATAATGAGAGTAAGGCTGAAATGCAGCAAAGCGAAAAAAAAAATCACATTTTATACTGTGCTTCTTATTAGCATTAATCTTTCTTGAGGCTCTTTTTGTTTTACATTTCACAGAGAGAGGTATCTCATGAATTAGGTAATATGTTAACAAATATTTTTCATGACTATCCCCTCACCATTTGTACATAGCGTTCACTGCTCAAATGAAGAGGATCATGGTATTATTTGAACACAGTGGGTATTTTTGAAATATTTGGCAGTAGGGAGCCCCTGCCAGAGCCATTAACTCTAGTTAGAGGCAAACAACTGGGCACACACATTTCACTTCCTCTGTCAATTAGGGGTGTGAGGTAGCATTGCTTTTTAAGCTTCAATGCTTCTTTGTCCTGCAATGAAAAATGCTTTCCTTGAATTGAATTAAACCATCTCTCCTTTGCTTATTTCTGGACATGTGTGATATCCCCTCAGAATTCTCATCGTGAGATAATATCTTTTTGATTTGGGGGATGGACTTATCTTCTCCCTAAGTGATTCTTCTGCAGCTTCGACTCTGTAAAAAGCATTGCATCACTATTCATAGAGGCGGTAATGTGTCGTTAAGTAATCTGGCTTTTCCCATTAAGCACAAGTGAGTGTAAGGGAATATAGGTCAGTGGTAGAGTGCTTGTCTAGCATGCTCGAGACTCTGGGTTTACCCCCAGTACTACAGACCAAAGGACAAAGTAAACATAGGACTTTATTCATGGTAAGGATCAAAACCAGATGATTGTTTATAGTACAGTCTATAGAGTAGAGTTTAGTCTTAATTTTGCTTATTGGATATATCAGTAACTGTTCATAGTCTTTCATGTAATAAGAGCATTAATACAAAGATTAATGGTTATCTAATTCCTCCCTGTTATTGTGCTAGGTGTAGAGAATACAAATATGAGTGAGGCTGATCTTAATGTCACACAGTTCCCAAAATCTGCATCGAAAGGCTCCACCCCATCTGCCTCTGTCTCTTTGACTGACTCTTGCTCTCCCATACCAACATGCAGTTATTGTTATAATATTTGTGAATGTATGCCCAATCATTTTTAAGGATACTTAGCAAGACTGAGTCATAAGATGTAGCATGAGTAATAAAACCCCAGAGACAGATGTTGGGGTTCAAACTGATGATCAGAAAAGCAAAGCAGCCAAGCTACTAGAGAGCTCTTACCTCTAAGAAATCCTCAGACTGAAAGAGAACAAGTTCCTGTCTCTTCTTGTCTTATATTCCTCTCCAGTGCTGGGACTAAAAGTGTGAGCCACCACCACCTACGTGTGTTTCTGCACTGATCTTGTGTAACCCAGGCTGACCTTGAACTCAAAGAGATTCATCTGCCTCAGCCTCCCAAATCCTGGGATTAAAGGTGTGTGACTTCACTGCCTTGCCTCTCATGGCTTAGTTTTAACTTTTGGTCTTAAGGCAAGCTTTATTTATAAAACATAAATAGAATATCACTATAATAAGCAATTGAATCTTCTGCAAATAACACTTAGAAGAAAGTCAGGGAGGCAAGGAGAAGAGGAAGGGAAGAGAGTCACAGTGTCTTCCTTGGCCGACTGAGAGTGAGTGCTCATCAGCAACGCTGTCGGAGATGGCTTGCCGATTCCAGAGCGGGTTGAGTAGTTTTGTAAGAGAATTTGGTGCTGTGGTACAGGAGTCAGAGACACCTGTGGTAATAGATCAGAAACAAAAAATAAATTCTGTGGTGTAGCAGTGTGTGCCTTTAATCCCAGAGCACGACAGTGAGGAAAGATTTCCGGGGAAGATGGTAAACGTGCAAATTAGTGCCTCGGTAGCTTTCCATTGTTGACTCCCGATCAGCTTACTATTTGAATTAACTTGTATCCTTCTTTGGTAGTCCATATGCATTAAATTTTTTAAAAATTATTATTAGTTGTTCCATAATTCATTGCATTCTTTGTGGCATCAAAAGCTTCATTTCACGTTGTGTTGGATTTCACTAAAATGAAGTCTCTAGGCATTGCTCCCTACTTCTCAGTTGATGAAATATTGAAAAGCAATGTTCTTTTTTTAATTTATTTATTTATTTATTTATTTAAGATTTCTGCCTCCTCCCTGCCACTACCTCCCATTTCCCTCCCCCTCCCTGGTCTGCCCAAAGAACAATCAGGGTTCCCTGACCTGTGGGAAGTCCAAGGACCACCCACCTCCATCCCGGTCTAGTAAGGTGAGCATCCAAACTGCCTAGGCTCCCACAAAGCCAGTATGTGCAGTAGGATCAAAAACCCATTACCATTGTTCTTGAGTTCTCAGTAGTCCTCATTGACCGCTATGTTCAGCGAGCCGGGGTTTTATTATTTATTT